>NW_028261390.1:9218530-9399780 GCF_051295495.1 Thamnophis sirtalis
GCTCCGGAGGGCTAAAACCGGCCCTACAAGCAACCCGGAAGTACATTCCCGAACTTTCAATTTGCCCGTAGGGCCAGTTTTTTGTGGTTTGGAGGCTTCAGCCTCTGAAGGGCGGAAAATGGCCTCAGAAGAAGGCCGAAGTCAGCTGGCCAGCAATGCCATATGCGCTGGCCAGCTGACAGCGCAACGCCTCTTTCTTTTCTTACCATTTGGATTAAAGGAATCTAAAGTTGATGAATGAACAAAAGAAGCATATTTCCCTCCGCATCTCAGGCTCTGACTGGTTCATCTTCCCTTTACCTCCCAAATAAAAGAGCTGGTTAAAAATATAAGCACAAAGGAAGGGAACAGATGGGAGAATGGCGTTTGGAGTTCCTCGCTTAAAAAGAAGAAAAAAAATCAACAACAGACTGAATTGGCCACTACACACGGTTCCTAATCAGAACCTTGAGAGCATCGTTCGACTTGCCAAAGAGAAGTTTTAAGACACGGATTGCTACAAGTTCTCAGCAGAGAATTTATTCAAATCACCCGCAGTCCAGACTCTCGATGATTTAGACTCTTTATGTAAATAAAGTTTACAGACAGGAAGGCTTGGCCTCCAAGTCTGTGGCCTTGAAGAGAAGGAGTTTATGATGTAGGCCAACTCCAGATGATTTGTTTTTGCAGAACTTCTCTGGGTAAACACGGAGAAGGACGGGGCTGCTGGAAGTACAAGAACAGAGGCCAAGGCAAGCACGAAACAATATCTTCCAGGCGCAGCAAGAAAATGCCTACTTTACTAAGGGCAGACAACCTCAGGCTTCCTGTTTTGGTTGGTCCCCTCCATCTCCACCTGCCGATGCCATTAAGATTTTGACACCAGTCCTTGAACGCAAACTGGGTCTCTCACCCTCCTCGCCAGCCCCCACCCTGGTCAATTGTAGGATTGCCAAAAACATTCAAATGTTGTTCCGTGTCAGCGTGTTCACAGTGTGACTATGTGAGACAACCCAGGCGCAAATACAGCAAACAGGTTTGTAAGAAATAGTGGTTTTATTCAAGGGTGGGATTCAAATATTTTAGCAACCGGTTCTCTGGCTGGTTGCTGGGTGGGCATAGCTATGGTGAGCATAACCTACTTGGCTTCCTGCACCACGGTGGGAGGGGGGGCATTTTCACCATCCCCCGGCTCCGGAGGCTTTCCTTGAGCCTATGGGAAGCTGGAAACGGGCCCGTTTTGGACTTCCAGAACTACCAGGAGGCCCATTTTTCATCCTCCCAGAGCCTCCATGTGGGCCCTGCACCTACCTGGCATCCAAAACAGACTGTGTGGACGGGAGAGGTGGGCGGGGCCAGCCAGTCCTAGCAACTACTGGTTCGGTGAACCAGATATAAAATTAGCATCCAGTTCACCCCAACCGGTCCGAACTGGCTGAATCCCACCCCTGGTTTTATTATCTACACAGAATATATACATACACATTCTTTAGTCAGACCTCAAACAAACAGCAATTATAGCACAGAAGCACACATGGAGAGAGAAATACACCCTAACAGGGCCTCTTCTTATTACAGGTTCTTAAAGTGATATCAGCCCAAAAACCTTGCTGACTCATTCCCAGCATTACATCATTGTAGCAGCTGGTCAGCTCTTAAATCTTTACCCTGACATTCAGTGATCATGGGGGCACTGCACAGCCGTAACTTTGGGCGAGGCTGGTCATAATTTTGAACGGTCACTGAATGAGCGTTTGTAAGTCGAGGACTACCTATGCTTATATTTTCTACTATTTCTGCATCAGGGATTCTGCATCATTTTACATTTTATTGGGTTTGCTGACAGCAAGAGCAAGGGCATTCATTGTGGCACCTGCTCAATTGGACTACAGCAGCCTTTATCCATGCTTAGCATGCTTATAAGACAGGGATAATGGGAGTTCAACTTCAATTTGAACTTCTGGAGCACATCCGGTTGGCACATCCCACATTACGCTGCTGCCTGCCTGGCTTAAAATAACTTGTCCTCTGTACGTGGGACCCCATTCCATTCTCCTGCAAAGCCTGATTGATTAAGTGGTGGGCTGAACCCTGGCACCAAATTAGTCTGAAGTACTTTGTGGGATAAGACACATATTTTCTCCAAGGGGGAAAGTACCACTGGCTGGATGCGTTGCCTAAAATAGTCATGTCTAAATAGCTGCCTAGTCCTTTCTGAGATCTGAATTTTCCATGGATTAGAGCAGGAGTGTCAAACTCGATTTCATTGAGGGCTGCATCAGGGTTGCGTTTGACCTCAGGGGGGCTGGATGGGCGTGGCCAGCTCGACAGCACTCATGTTGGGGGCCCCTGTGGTGGCCTGAGCACTCTGCTGTGAAAATGGGCCCATAAGCTCCATTTCGGCTGCAACAGCCTCCTGCAATCCTCTGCCAGTGAAAATGGAACTTGGGAGTGCCATCCGCAGCGCTTGCAAGCTCCATTTTCAGCTGCGATGGCCACCTGCAACCCTCTGAGCAGGGGGTGGGCTTCAAAAATTTTAGCAAGGGGTTCTCCACCTGGTTGCTGGGTGGGCGTCACATGGTGGGCATGTCCATGGTTGGCCTCCTGCACTACAGCAGGGGGTGTGTGTTTTTGCCCTCCCTGGGCTCCGGAAGCTTTTCTCGAACCTCCAGGAGGACGAAAATGGGCTCCCTAGGCTCCGGAGGCCCTGTGGAGGCCGAAAAGGGGCCTGTTTCTGGCTTTCCCAAACTCAAGCCCGAGCCTCCGTGCCTGCCCTGCACTTATCTGCATCCAAAACAGGCCACGTGGGCACTCCTGGGAGGGGAGGGGCAAGGTGGGCATGGCCAGCCAGGAGTGGGATTTGGGGGTTCTCCGAACTGCACAGAATCTTAGCTAGAGGTTCTCCCGAACCCCTGCGAACATCCTGCAGCCCACCCCTGCCTCTGAGAGCGAAAACGGAATTGGAAGTACCACCTGCGGCCCTCGCGAGCTTCATTTTCCACTATGGCGGCCTCCTGCAGCCCTCCGCCAGCAAAAATGGAACTCCGTTTTCACTGGCAGAGGCACTGCGGGCCGGTCCTTTGCTGTTTCTAGGGTGGGCCCAGGGGGGCCTTGAGTTTGACACCCGTTGATCAGAGGCTAGGAGGCAGAGCAGAATAGCATCCACACACAGCATAATCAGCTCAAAAGCTGCCCACGCAGTTGGACTTATCACAGTAATAATATTTTTAAAATGCTATGCAGCATCAAACCAGAACCCACAAGGTCAATCTCCTGCGTCTCATATCATCCTACGTCACTGGGAATCTCACACAAAGGTCAAGGGAAAGATAGCTTCTGTCCTGCTCATTTCATACCTAAGATGGACGAGAGAATCTGTCTGGTTTAACTATCGCCCATTTTTACAAATGTCAAGTTTATTTCCCACCGGTCCGTTTTCAAATCTGGCCTAGCCTGACTGCATTTTCCCAGGAAGGTTCACACACTCATTCTCCAGATCACCACTTTGGCAAAAAAAGAAGGGGAGGAGGAGGAGGAGGAGGAGGAGGAGGAGGAGGAGGAGGAGGAGGAGGAGGAGGAGGAGGAGAGAAGGAGAAGGAGAAGGAGAAGGAGAAGGAGAAGGAGAAGGAGAAGGAGAAGGAGAAGGAGGAAGGAGGAAGGAGGAAGGAGGAAGGAGGAAGGAGGAAGAAGGAAGAAGGAAGAAAGAAGAAAGAAGAAAGAAGAAAGAAGAAAGAAGAAGAAGAAGAAGAGCTTTCTTAACATAATGCATTTCTAAAATCTATTTTCTCCCGGTATGCTGTCTGCACCTTTCCTTAATAAATTCTCTTTTTTTAATTATCCAAAGGTGTTTTTTTCCCCTCAAACCAACTGGATTTTCTTGGGGGTTTTTTTTTTCTTTGAAAAGGTTCCACTTTTCAGAACTGAAGAAGCTCCTTGAATGAGAAGTGAAACGTCTTCAAAGAAAAAAAACAGAAAATCCAGCCGCCTCTTGAAAAAGCCCCTTTGGGATAACTCGGAAGCCACTTTAATACCACCTTGGTTTTGTCCTTTGAAAATATTTTGCTTCCCATCCAAGAAGCTTCCTCGGTTCTAACTGACTGATGGGGAAAAGAAGGATTTATAATCTTTGCAGTTATTTGATTGTCAGCACTTGGGTTGCTTCTTGGAGGAGGAGCGAATTGTTTTGAAAAAAAAAACACCAATTGTCTTTTAGGAAAAAAATCACCTTTGGGACAAGTATGATCTGGATGATGGAGAATTCCCATAGACAAATAGCAAACAAGGCCTCTGCGAATCTGTTTAAAGTAGACTTTGCCTCACGTAGTCCAATGAAATGGTGGCCCTATGAGATATCAAAGTTGATAAGAAGATTTACCTCAATCCAGCGGTGAAATCTAATTTTTTTTTACTACCGGTTCTGTGGGCGTGGCTTGGTGGGGGTCATGTGATTGGGTGGGCGTGGCTATGTAGTATAACTGGGGGATCAAAAGACAGAAACTCACTTTAACAATGTCCTGCTGGAACAGGGTTGGGCTAGATGACCTCCAGGTCCCTTTCAGCCCTGGATTATCCTCTGAAGCTGCATCTAGTGCCAGGTTTGTAGTCCTTCCTTCCTCTCCTTTTTCTCTCCTCCCTCCCTCCCACTTTCTTTCTTTCTTTCCTTCCTTCCTTCCTTCCTTCCTTCCTTCCTTCCTTCCTTCCTTCCTTTCTTTCTTTCTCCCCCTCAGGGTAGCCTGCTGGGAACAAAAATGGACACACACACACACACACACACCGCCCCTGCATTTCCGGAGAACCTGTAGTAAAAAAAAAATGCTTAAAAAGTAAAAAAATAAAAAGTTCCGAAGATCTGCTGTGCGACATGCAATCGTCGGAACGTGTTTTTTTTTAAACTTTTTAAAGTATTTTTTTACTACTGGTTCTGTGAACCAGTAGCATGTCACCCCTGCCTCAATCATTTCTTTACTTCAGTGGACACGCCTTTTACGCATACGCCATATATGTACACAAATTACATTGCCAAGGGAGGAAAACTCCTGGGGTTCTCCTGCTACAAAATAAGGAACCGTGATGCTTTGCCAAAGGACTTCTCAGAGGGTCTTCACCAGGGGTGGGTTCCTGCCAGTTCTAACCTCTTCTATAGAAGAGGTTCCACAAATCTACAGTGCCGTTTAGAACCTGTTCCAGCTCCCTCCCCCCCCATCCGCACATCATCAAGATGAAGAGAGAGAGGAGGAATTCTGGGAGTTGAAATCCACAAGTCTTAAAGCTGTCAAGTTTGAACACCTCTGGGGGTTTTTTTCCTAAAGGGTTAGGGGTGCGAGGGTCTTGTAACTTGACAGCTTTAACACTTGCACACTTCAGTGCCAGAGTTCCTGAGCCAACATGACTGGAGGAGGAATTCTGGGAGTTGAAGTCCACAAGTCTTAAAGCTGTCAAGTTTGAACACCCCTGGGTTTTTTTTTTTCTAAAGGGTTACGGGTGCAAGGGTCTTGTAACTTGACAGCTTTAAGACTTGCACACTTCAATGCCAGAGTTCCTGAGCCAACATTTTGGTTGCTAAGCAAGAGCGTTGTTAAGTGAGTTTCATCACATTTTACAAGTTGGCCACGCCCACCCAGTCATATGGCTGGCAAGCCACTCCCACCTGGTCACATGGCCAGCAAGCCACTCCCACCCAGTCACATGGCTGGCAAGCCACTCCCACAAAGCAGGCCACACCTACAGAAGAGGCTCTAAAAAAAATTTGAAATCCACCGCTGGTCTTCACCCAAACCTTTGTAGAAGCAAACCAGCCTTTTATAGAAAGACCCAGATCTTCAGCAAGCCACGTTAGCTGAAGTCTTCCAATGTGATAGCAGTGTTCCAATATCTGTGGGGCTGCCACAAAGAAGAAGGGGGAACCTATTCCCCAAGCCACCTGAAGGCAGGAGAAGAAGTCGGAGTGGGATTCAGCCGGTTTGGACTGGTTCAGGCAAACTGGATGTTAATTTTAATCTGGTTTGTCGAACCGGTAGTTACAAGGACCGGCTGACCCCTCCACACCCCACCCCTCCCCTCCCAGGAGTCTCCACGTGTTCATCATGCCAGGAATGCACAGAGGCTCTGGGAGGGCAAAAAATGGGCCTACCGGAAGTACCGGAAGTCTGGAAATTGGCCCATTTCCGGCCTCCGGAGCCTGAGGGAGGCTGTTTTTGCCTTCCCGGAGGCTCGAAAAAAGACTGGGGAGGCTGAAAACACCCCAGCCCAGAGCTTCCCATTCTTGTGCAGGAAATGTATTCTGATTGGTGGTCAGATTCCCAGGAGGCAGGGGTCTTAGCTAACTTTGTAGGCTGTCTGTCTTTTGAGTCCCAAGCTTGGTTGACTCTTGCTGGGTGGTGATATAATGAAAGGGCTTTGGGATTCCTATTATGGCTCTGCCTGAAGTAGTTTTTTTATGTAGAATAGACTGGCTCAGGCCTTAATGGCCCATTGACAAAGGTGGGGGGGGAGGCAGGAAGCTGGAGGGAGCTGCTTTGTCTTTAAAACATGTTTCTCCTTTTTTCATCCAGGGAAATATAGTATTCTGCCTTTTTAATATTTCCTAAAATATTTCATTTTTTTTCTAGGAGAGGGGTGGGTGCTAACTTCCTAAAATTCTAAGCACAAATTGGCCAACCTTAAGTTACACGCTGCCGTTTCCGCAGTTGTGAAAGCTCACGCTAAGTTCTCCACGCCCCTTCAGGCCTTGCTCGTCGAGTTAGGCCCTAAGCTTTCCAAGGAGGTGAAAATGCAACTCCGTAAAACGAATCAGCCATAATAACTTGGACTGAGTTTTATGGACACCCTGCCTGATTTACTACTTTGGTTTCCACTGGAGCATAAAAACCAGTTTAGGCTCTGGACAGATTTTTTTTTTCAAAGGAAAAGAAATACGGCTCTAGTCAATGGATGTTTTGCTTGAACTAGTTTTACAGCTGGAACCGGAATGCAGGAATGGCAAAGCTATCCCAGATGCCTCCAAAGGCATAGTTTAGCATGATAGAAGCTGAAAATAATTGAAGAGCTAGCTGTATCATCGCCAGCCCATAAAATATATTTTTAACAGAATTGAAGTTTTAATTAAAACAAAACTAGCTTCTTTTCGCCCCGGCGACTTAATTTTGGGGCAGTGGTTTTGATCATCAGGTATGACCCTAGGCCCCCAAAGGGTCACCCAGTTCTCTGAAGAGTGAACAAGTGGGGCCTGGGAATAACATGTGTGCACAGGTATCATCTTTCCTGCGGGAACTGCATTGGTGGCCGATTTATTTCCAGGTGCAATTCAAGGTGCTGGTTGTCACCTTTAAAGCCCTTCATGGCTTGGGACCAGGTTAACTGAGGGCAGAGGTGGGTTCCTGCCAATTCGCACCAGTTTGGTAGAACCGGTTCGTCAAATCTACCGAACCGGTTAGAAGAGGTTCCACCAGTGGACCCGGAAAGCAGGCCACACCTACAGAAGAGGTTCCAAATTTTTTTGAAACCCACCACTGACACACACACACACACACACACACACACACACACACACACACACACAGACTCACACAGAGGGGGAAACAGAAAGAGAAAGAAAGGAAGAAATAAATAAAGGAAAAAAGGAAAAAAAGAAAGAAAAAGAGAGAGAGATGAAAGAAAAAAAGGAAAAAGGGACAGAGAGACAAAAGGAAGGAGAGAGAGGGAGAGAGGGAGAGAAAACACATGACCAGCAAGCCACTCCCACCAGGTCACATGGCCAGCAAGCCACTCCCACAAAGGAGGCCACACCCACAGAGTAGGTTCAAAAAAAATTTGAAACCCGCCACTGACTGAGAGACTGTCTCTTGCTGGTCACATTTACCTGACCCACTAGAGCAGGGAGCACAGGTGGTACTCTGCCGGTTTGCCCCAGTTCGGCTGAACTGGTAGCGGCGGTGGCGGGAGGCTCTGCCCACCCGCCTCGATGTCATCACAGATGCTCTGTGCATGCGCGGAAGGTTCTGTGGATGCACAAAAGCGCCAGGCGCGTGTGAAGTGAGCGTGCACGCACACACATTCCCTGTTCCGAACTGGTAGCGAAGGTAAGAGAAAACCATTACTGGCAGGGAGGTAAGGAATGTTGTGGGTCCCGTCCTCTGAGGAAATACATCTAGCGGGTTCCAGAAGAAGGGCCTTCTCCGTGGTGGCTTCCTCTCTCTGGAACATCAACTCTCTAGAAATTAAACTGGCCCCCACTCGTTGGAAGGTCCTGAAGGTTTGGTTTTGCCAGCGGGCTGAGGAAACCCAGAGCGGGATGGAGCCCATTAAATGGCTAATATGAATGTGTGTTGTCGCCAGGGTGAGGGGGGTTATTATTTTATTATTTTTCTTTTATTATTATTATTTTTATTTCTTTTATATTGTGTATCCTGTGAGCCGCCTTGAGTCACCACGTGCGAGCGGGCGGCAATATACATTTTCTGAATAAATAAATAACGTTGCTGATTGTGTAGGGGAGAATTAATGGAAAAGATGAAGAGAAATAGACCACTGCACACATCTAAAGGCTATGGGGAGAGTCGATTCTCCCTCGAGTTCAATTCCTGTCAGGAGGATCTGCAGTCTACATGATCGAGTACATCAGTGGTTCTCCACCTGTGGTCTCCAGACCCCCGGGGGAGCCATGATGTTGTTATTGGAGGTCTGCAAAGAATTGAAAAAAATGTTATGATTTAAGTCTTGGGGGGCCCGTGACCACAAAAATATTTAAAGGGAGTCCATGATGAAGAAAAGGTTGGGAACCAGTGGCGTGCTTCAAGATGGTGGCCCTGATGGTACAGCTGAAGTTGTCGTTTTTGCATACCAAAAAAGGAATAGCATACCATTGTCACTACCATCTTGGTTTTTGCGACCATACCCAGCAGACACACCAGAGGTGGCATACTGCCGGTTCGCCCTGGTTTAGGCGAACTGGTTCGCCCTGGTTTGGGTGAAACGGTAGCAGCAGCGGCAGCGGGAGGCTCCGCCCACCCGCCCAGACGTCATCATGGATGCTCTGCACATTGTGTGTGAGCAAAGCATGCGGGCACACACACACATGCTCCCGGTTTTGAATCGGTAGCGAAGATAAGAAATGGATCCATTTCCCAGAAATGGATTTTCATTACCTTCCACCATGTTTCCTCCACTTTTCAGGTTTTAGATTTTAGCCAATTTCGATCGTATTTCTTTCTAGATTTTGCTAGGCTTCCACAATGAAACTTTATCTTGTGGTGGAGATTTATTTCTGTGTTGAGATTTATTTTCTTTCTTTTTTTTTTAATCCCTAAGCCACCACAAGCTTAATTTTGTCCTATTTTACATTTTTTTTTGCTGGCCTAAGATAAAAATAAGCTGAACTGTACTGAGCTATTTTTGCTGGAAAGGACTAATCCAGTTATCCCTCTGGAAATGATTAAAACAGTACAAGGCTGTGCATTTATTCCTGAAAAGTTTAGAGGAAACAAGAAGATCTTAATTGTATTTGAAATGATAGAATAATGGGTACTTAAAGGATTGAGGATTTATAAATGAGTGCACATGCTATTTGGCCTTCCTCCAATTTCTAACACATAATCTGGTGAATTTAATAGCTCCTGCGTGTAATTTGATATATCTAGGCAAGTATCTCAGCACCTAAATTTAACCCAGAATAATCATCCAAGATGAGTGGATGTCACCAGGGGTGGGCTGCTACCGGTTCGTGCAGGTTCGCGAGAACCCCCAAATCCCACTCCTGGCTGGCCCTGCCCACCTTGCCCCTCCCCTGCCCGGAGTCTCCACGCGGCCTGTTTTGGATGCAAGGTAAGTGCAGGGCCCACGCGGAGGCTCAGGGAGGGGGGAAAACAGGCCTTCACAAAGGCTGGAAATGGGCCAGTTTCTGGCCTCCAGAGGGCCTCTGGAGACTGGCGGGAGGCAGTTTTCGCCCTCCCAAAGGCTCGAGGAAAGCCTCTGGAGCCTGGGGAAGGCGAAAATGTGCTCCCGCCCACCGTGGTGCAGGAGGCTGACTAGGCCACGCCCACTATGGCCACGCCCACCCAGCAACCAGGCAAAGAACCCATTGCTGAGTTTTTTGAAGCCCACCCCTGGATGTCACCTCTGTTATTTTTAGATGGCAATTGATGCCGGCAAGCTAATTTGGGGCTTTGAAGCCAAATGGATATCCCCGATCAAAGTGCCTGCCCAATATTATCTTTAAAATATTGAGGAGGGTCGGTGGTGCCATCACAGAAAAGGACTTGCTCTCGGTTCCCCTTTTCCCCAACTCAAGTTGGAGAGCCAGTTTGGTCTCGTGGTTAAGAGATCAGGCCAGAAACCAGGGCAGCATGAGTTATAGGCCTGCCTTAGGCATGAAAGCCTGGTGGCTGGGTGACTTTGGGTCAGTCACTCTCTTTCAGCCCAGCCCACCACAGGGGGTTGGTGCTGTGAGGCAAACAGAAGGAGGAAGGGGTGTTGTTTACATTCACTGCCTTGAGTTATTTATCCTAATAACAAAGGTAGGAGATGATAAATCAGATGGTGATGATGATGATGATGATGATGATGATGATGATGATGATGATGATGATAATGATAGGAAGGGAGGGAGGGAGGGGAAGGGAGGGGGAGACAGAGAGAGATGACATACAGAGATGATAGATAGATAGATAGATAGATAGATAGATAGATAGATAGATAGATATGTAAATAGTAGATAGATAGATGTAGATAGATGAAGGATAGATAGATGATAGATAGATAGATAGATAGATAGATAGATAGATAGATAGATAGATAGATAGATGATAGATAGAATGAATCATAGATAGAATCATAGATAGACAGACAGACAGAATCATAGATAGATAGAGGGTGGGTGGATAGATGGATAGATGGATAGATGGATAGATGGATAGATGGATAGATGGATAGATAGATAGATAGATAGATAGATAGATAGATAGATAGATAGATAGATAGATAGATAGAATCACAGATAGATAGATGATAGATAGATAGATAGATAGATAGATAGATAGATAGATAGATAGATAGATAGATGATGGGTGGATAGATGATAGGTGGATAGATGGATAGATGGATAGATGGATAGATAGATAGATGATAGATAGATAGATAGATAGATAGATAGATAGATGATAGATAGATAGATAGATAGATAGATAGATAGATAGATAGATAGGTAGATAGAATGAATCATAGATAGAATCATAGATAGACAGACAGACAGAATCATAGATAGATAGAGGATGGGTGGATAGATGGATAGATGGATAGATGGATAAATGGATAGATGGATAGATGGATAGATGGATAGATGGATAGATAGATAGATAGATAGATAGAATCACAGATAGATAGATAGATAGATAGATAGATAGATAGATAGATAGATAGATAGATAGATAGATAGATAGATAGATAGATGATAGATAGAATCACATAGCGATAGATAGATAGATAGATAGATAGATAGATAGATAGATAGATAGATAGATAATGGGTGGATAGATGATAGGTGGATAGATGGATAGATAGATAGATAGATAGATAGATAGATAGATAGATGATAGATAGATAGATGATAGATAGATAGATAGATAGATAGATAGATAGATAGATAGATAGATGATAGATGGATGGATGGATGGATGGATGGATGGATGGATGGATGGATGGATAGATAGATAGACAGACAGACAGACAGACAGACAGACAGACAGACAGACAGACAGACAGATAGATAGATAATGGGTTGATGGATAGGATAGGATAGGTATTCTGTCCCCCCTTCTTTGCTCATTAACAGACGACAGGCAGACAAACTTAAAAGGAAAGAACTTTATCAGTCCTCGGCTCAGACTGGCTGCGAGCCCAAAAATAAACATAAATAAAGTCTCTGACAAGAAGATAACAGAATGCAAAACAAAATTCTTACAAAGCAATTCACTTCTCCAAGTGTCTCTTTGAATCAGGGTTACAGAAAGCAAATCACTTCTCCAAGTGTCTCTCACAAACAAACCACGACCGATGAATGATGAACGCTGACTCCTGCAACCAGGGCGTGGCACCATCTTTCCTTTTATCATCAGAAGACGCCACAGGATGGCGTGGCACCATCCGTCCTTTTATCACCAGAAGACGCCACTAACGAGCCCCAGCTGCATTGTTAATCTTGCATCCCGACTCAACTCACAGCAAACTTCTGCTGAGTCACAACAGATAGGATAGGATAGGATAGGATAGGATAGGATAGGATAGGATAGGATAGGATAGGATAGGATAGGATAGGATAGGATAGGATAGGATGGATGGATGGATGGATGGATGGATGGATGGATGGATGGATGGATGGATAGATAGATAGATAGATAGATAGATAGATAGATAGATAGATAGATAGATATAGACAGATGATTGATATTGTAGAGAGAAGACAGGCAGGTAGGCAGGCAGGCAGGCAGGCAGGCAGGCAGGCAGGCAGGCAGACAGACAGACAGACAGACAGACAGACAGACAAAAATAAACTTCACTTCCCATGAAAATAGTGGAAAGGATCAATGCAGGACCAGAAAAAGGATGCAATTTTTAGGGACCAAGATGATTAAATTCGAGTTGTGCAAGACACAAAGATGTCCAAGGGTACACAAGCAGAGGTTGCCTGCAGCGACTTAAATCAAACCTATCTTTTCATCGGCTGAAGGCTGAATGATGCCACGACAGGAAAACGTACAGCTTCTTCAAGGAGCTACAAGCCCATGCACCACCTGCCTCCTTTTGCTCTCAACTCCAAGGACTGCGGAGTCCTTTCAAGAGATGCTTCCCGCAAGAATCTGCGGCTTGGGTGAAAAAATCCTTATCTTTGCCATTGTGAGAGCCATGCATTTTGCTGCTGCTGCTCTGTGTCAACATGAGCTCACCTTACCAGCAGGCTGTAAGTTATGGCCTTACAAATATTGCTGAACCACAACTCCCAGGCCTTCTGGTTTGGGGAGCGGATGTTCTCCGGCATCTGAAAGGTCACATTGGCCACACGGAGGGCTGAATTTACGGGCTTTCTCTAAGTGAGAATAGCAATAGCAATAGCAGTAGACTTATATACCGCTTCATAGGGCTTTCAGCCCTCTCTAGGCGGTTTACAGAGAGTCAGCATATTGCCCCCAACAATCTGGGTCCTCATTTTACCCACCTCGGAAGGATAGAAGGCTGAGTCAACCCTGAGCCGGTGAGATTTGAACCGCTGAACTGCTGATCTAGCAGTAGCCTGCAGTGCTGCATTTAACCATTGCATTTAACCACTGCGCCACCTCGAACAAAGAACAAAGGAAGAGGCTTGGCTAGTAAGATTGTGTCCTGGATCTCCCTAGCAGAGATCCCACTCAGGTAATGCTTTTGTCGCTTACCGAATTTTTCGTAGTATAAGACGCACCAAGGTTTTGAAGAGGCAAATTTAAAAAAAACAGTTTTTGCACTCTGCAAACCTCCCCAAAATGGCCCGTTTTTCACAAAAAAGTTTTTTTTTCCCAAAAAAAAGGGCATGGATAACCTTTAGGAGGCTTATAGAGTGCTCCTGGGGGCTGAAGGGGGCAATATTGAGCACAAATAGGCCCACTTTTTTGCTCATTTCTGCCCTCCCCAGCTCCCAGAAGCTCTCTGGAAGCCTCCTAAAGGCTATGCACGGCCATTTTGGTGAAGGGGACGGGATTTCGGGAGGCAAAAAAAATGCTGTATTCAGTGTATAAGACGCACCCGGATTTTCAGCCTCTTTATTGAGAAAAAACGTTTAGTCATGCCAGCTACATGACCATGGAGACGTCTTTGGACAGCGCTGGCTCTTCGGCTTTGAAATGGAGATGAGCACTGCCCCCTCGAGCTGGGAACGACATAGCACATATGTGCGAGGGGAACCTTTTCCTTTACCTTACCACATCAATTAATTAAAAAATGCAGTTTATGTAACGCCAGGCCATACCTGTCTATGGACATTCTCCATCATTCAGGTCTTGGTTGTCTCAAAGGTCCTTTTTCAAAAGGCAACTGGACTTGCTTTGTTTTTCCGTGAAGATGTTTTGCTTCTCATCCAAGAAGCTTCATCAGTTCTGATTGAATGAAGGTTCTTGGATGAGAAGTGAAACGGCTTCAAGGAAAAACGAAGTGCAAGTTGCCTTTTGAAGAAAAAAAAAATAACCTTTGAGCCAGATCATACTTGTTTGATGTGCTAGTCGTTCCCGACTCTTGGGGGCGGTGCTCATCTCCGTTTCAAAGCCGAAGAGCCAGAGCTGTCCAAAGACGTCTCTGTGGTCATGTGGCCGGCATGACTAAACCCCGAAGGCGCACGGAACGCTGTTACCTTCCCACCAAAGGTGTTCCCTATTTTTCTACTTGCATTTTTTTACGTGCTTTCGAACTGCTAGCTTGGTAGAAGCTGGGACATGTAACGAGAGCTCACTCAGTTACGCGTAGCTAGGGATTCAAACCGCTGAACTGCCAACCTTTCTGATCGACAAACTCAGCGTCTTAGCCACTGAGCCACCGCTTCCCTTAGTTAAGGCCTTTTTTTTTCCTATCTTTATATGAATTTAACCCATTTGGTTTACGATTCAATGCCAGGTGGAAACGCAGAAAATGGGGCTGCTCAAGAACTGTGCTGAGAATATTGGAGGGAAGGACAATCTATTTTCAAACTGCAAGGGTCAGCAATCTGAGTTTATTGTTTATTTATTGGATTTATACCTACCACAATCAACCAGGCTTGAGCTGGTTTACAGTAATTAAGAGCATAAAACACGAGCAATTCCCATTAAAACAAACCCATAAAAAAAACTCTGCAATGACTAAATATAATCAATCATGGGTATCCCATCGTTCGCCATAAATCTTCTGAAATAGCCCCAGCGTTCAATAGTTTTTGGAAAGCTAGCAAATTGGGGCCTAGCTTGATATTCCAAGGGAAATTATTGAATTAATATGTGTTCTCGCCACAAGCAGAATCAAAGAGCCTCACACCTGGATCGAATAGAATAACAGAGTTGGAAGGGACCTTGGAGGTCTTCTAGACCAACCCCCTGTTCAGGCAGGAAACCCTATCCTATTTCAGACAAATGGTTATCCAATCTCTTCTTAAAAACTTCCAGTGTTGGAGCACCTAAAACTTCTGGAGGCAAGTAGTTCCACTGATTAATTGTTCCTAACTGTCAGGAAATTTCTCCTTATGAATCCTGGCTCATAAGATACCAGATATAACTTTAATTAAAAACAAGAAAGTGTGGAGTGATTGACGTGGCGATACCAGGAGATAGTTGAATAGAAGACAAAGAATTGGAGAAGATCACAAGATACTGTAGCAAGATACAAAAATAAAATAAAAACTTCAAGGCTATGGCATAAACCACCGGCAGAAGTTCCAGTGGTTATTGGCACAGCGGGCACCATATCAAAAAAAATCTTGGATGGCATTTAGCAAATCGGCATGTTGACAAAATTTCCCTCTTTCGGTTACAAAAGGCTACACAGCTTGGATCTGCACATATGATACACACCAATACATTTGTTGTGGCCTGCTGGCAGCCAGCAAAGCTGGCAGCAGAGTCGATAGTGAGGAGGTTGGGGAGGAACATGGGCCAGTCTTGGAGACTGGGGAAGGTTCGGACGAGGGCTCTGCATCGGAGGCAAAAGGGGAGCTAGACAGCAGTGAGGCAGAAGAACAGCTGGAGCCTGTTCCCAGTGTGCGACTGCGCAGAGCTGCCAGAAGACAAGAACAACTAAGAAATCAGGATCAACTTAGGAGTAAAGCCACACCTTGGAGGTGATTGGCCCTTCCCATAGGAAGCAAAAGAGGAGCGAATGGGGAGTGGGCTTTTGCAGGAAACAATTTGTTCCTTTGGTCGTTTTAAGAGTGGAAAGTTCTGTTTGTGACTATAAGAAACTCTGTGCCAAGTTTTGCCTTGCCTTGTGCTTGAAAACTAGTTATCTGGCAGCGCTCCAAACGAGATAAGGTTCGTGTTGATAAACATTCCTCTGAAAGACTGTTTGCTAAGCCTTGCAGACTGTGAATGAAAGGAATTCACAGTCGTGTAAATAAAAGGGGTTTTGCAGGGACCAAGACTCTGCTTCATGCTTCTTAAGGAAGCCCAAGTCAGAACAACATTACAACATTCTGCGTCCTTTGGAAGAACTCAATGCGCTTGAAGGCCAATACCAGCTGAAGAAACGGAAGCTGTGCTTTCACATTGTTGTGAACAGATAATAAATTTAATGTGTATATACCACCAAATCTTCCTAGACCAGGGGTCAGCAAACTGCGGCTCTGGAGCCGCATGTGGCCCTTTCTCCCCTCTGCTGCGGCTCCATCACCAGTCGGCCCCACAATTTTGAGAGGAGCTTCCGGTGGGGGTGGGGAGAGAAGCACAGTGCGCCAGGAGAAGACCCTATGGCAAGGGTTGTCTCCACAATTGATAGGGCTTTCGGTTATGACAGGTAGAGGAAAAAGTACACCGCGCTAGGAGGAGACTCTATGGTGGGGGAACTGAACTTCCGGTCAGCTCCAGAATTGAACAGGGGGCTTCCGGTTAGGACCTTTGTGGCTCCCGGTGTTTTCTCTTCTGTGGGAAACGGGTCCAAATGGCTCTTTGAGTGTTTAAGTTTGCCGACCCCTGTCCTAGACTCACAGAGCTTACAGCAACAACCATATACTACAGGTAGTCCTTGACTTACAACCATCCGTTTAGTGACCATTCTAAGTTATAACAGCACTGAAAGGGTGACTGATGACCATTTTTAACATTACGACCATTGCAGCATGCCTATAGTCATAAGCAGAGGTGGTATTCAGCCGGTTCGGACCGGTCCGCCCAAACTGGTAGCAGAAATTGTGATGGGTGGAAATTGCGGAGGGTGGAAAATCTAGCCCCCCTCTCGCCCAGCTCTATGTCATCCTATTTAGCCATGTTTTTGAGGCTGGGCACATGTGCAGAAGGAGCATGTGTGAGCAAAGTGCATGCAGGGAAGGCCGGGAGCATCTGTGAAGCGAGTGGACCCGCGCACAGTAACAAAATGTGAAACCCACTGCTGGTCATAAGAACAAAATTCAGACGCTTGGCAACTGGCTCCTATTTATGACGGTTGCTGTGCGATCCCAGGGTCACGTGATCACCTTTTGCGACCTTCTGACAAGCAAAGTCAATGGGGAATCCGGGCTCACTTAACAACTACAGTGATTCCCTTAACAACAATGGCAGGAAAAGTCAGAAAGTGGGGCAAAACCCATTCAACAACTGTCTTGTTTAATAACAGAAACTTTGAGCTCAGCTGTGGTCGTACGTCGAGGACTACCTGTGCTATGATAAAATGTTGGCACAACTTAATACAATACACCCAATCCACACAACGACAAGACACGATATGTAACAGCTGTCAAATCCAGCAAACACAATTGAACCGTACAAAACGTTAACTGAAAGGAAATTATCGCATCATATTCCCCAGTTTTCGAAGGATTCTCATTTGGGTAGTCATTCTATCATCCACAGGGAAGCTGAAGGTGTCCTGCCAGAGAGGTAAGGTGCCCAGCCTGGTCTTCCTTTAATGCACAAATTTGGAGCAGCACAACAACTTGATTCCGGTTATTATGTTTGGTGGAATGAGTTCATTGTCTCCCACCGCATTATCCGGAAATCATTTCTCCAATAAATAGCAGCCGTGAAAATTGTTCCCTATGATTCACTTAATGGTGTGGGTGTGTTCACGCATTTATGTTTAATTTTGTAGCAAATGCATTTTACCGTCTGTCTCTCCGACAGAGGAAATTGTTTTGGGTTAGTTGTGTTTTACTCCTGAGGCCTTATTTGTATGGTTTTTTCCCCCCTTTTTTACCGAACTGTTTTTCGTAGTTTGTTGTTGTTGTTGTTTTAATCGGTGTTATGAAATGCTCATCGCTTTAAATCCACATCATAAAATGAAGGAAGGAACCAAGCCAAACCCTTCGCAACTTCTCATGTGCGAATAGAAGGACTCTTTTAAGATCCGGCTGTTTTGTAAGGTTGATTAGTCAAGAGCTTCACGGGTGACCAAAAATCAAGGGAAAATATTAGGCGTGTCCTCCGACAAGTGGCAGACAAGAGATCCACTTGAAAAATCAAGGAATTCGATGTCAAAGGAAATGTTGGAAAAGAGATGGAAATGACAACAGCCTCAGATATTTCCTTTTGATATGAATAAAGATAGAATAGAGCCTTTTACTTTCACCCACAATTTTGATTAGGAAAATTAGTGTGCTTGGTTTAACTAATGTGCTATCTTAGAATAGCAGAGTTGGAAGGGACCTTGGAGATCTTCTAGTCCAACCCCCTGCTTAGGCAGGAAGCCCTACAGCACTTCAGACAAATGGTTACCCAATCTCTTCCTAAAAACATCCAGTGTTGGAGCATTCACAAGTTCAGGAGGCAAGTTGTTCCACTGATTAATTTTTCTAACAGGAAATATCCTCCTTAGTTCTAGGTTGCTTCTCTCTTTCATTAATTTCCATCCATTGCTTCTTGTCCTGCACTCAGGTGCTTTGGAGAATAACTTGACTCCCACATCTTTGGGGCAGCCCCTGAGATATCAGAAGACTGCTATCATGTCTCCCCTGGTCCTTCTCTTCACTAGACTAGCCATGCCTAGTTCCTGCCACCGTTCATCATGTGTTTTAGCCTCCAGTCCCCTAATCATCTTTGTTGCTCTTCTCTGCATTCTTTCTAGAGTCTCCCACATCTTTTTCACATTGTGGTGATCAAACCTGGATGCTGTATTCCAAGTGTGGCCTTACCAAGGAAAAAACAATCTTGTTTTTTCTTTTCTTTTGAAGACATTGAAGAATCCTATCAGAGCTAAAGAAGCTTCTTGGGCGAGAAGGGAAACAACTTCAAAAGAAAAAAAACAAGAAAGTCCAGTTGCCTCCTGAAAAAAACACCTTTGGGACAACCATGACCTGGATGACGGAGAATCTCTACAGAATAATAGAGTTGGAAAGGACCTTGGATGTCTAGTTTAATAGAAAGAAGGACTAGGGGAGACATGATAGCAGTGTTCCAATATCTCAGGGGTTGCCACAAAGAAGAGGGAGTCAAGCTATTCTCCAAATCACTTGAGGGCAGGACAAGAAGCAATGGGTGGAAACTAATCAACCAGAGAAGCAACTTAGAACTGAGGAGAAATTTCCTGACAGAACAATTAATCAGTGGAACAACTTGCCTCCAGAAGATGTGAATGCCCCAACACTGGAAGTCTTTAAGAAGATGTTGGATAGATATTTGTCTGAAACGGTATAGGGTTTCCTGCCTAGGCAGGGGGTTGGATTAGAAGACCTCCAAGGTCCCTTCCAACTCTGCTATTGTATTGTATTGTATTGTATTGTATTGTATTGTATTGTATTGTATTGTATTGTATTGTATCTTCTAGACCAACCCCTGCTCAAGCAGGAAACCCCATACCATTCCAGACAAGTGGTTGTCCAGTCACTTCTTCAAAGCCTCCAATGTTGGAGCACCCACAACATCCGGAGGCAAGCCATTCCACTGATTAATTGTTCTCACGGTTAGGAAATTTCTCCTTTGTTCTAAGTTGCTTCTCTCCTTGACTAGTTTCCATCCATTGTTTCCCGTCTTGCCTTCGAGCTTTTGTTTGGGGTGTGTTACACATCTAAAGTAGCAGATTGAATTTGGCAAGCGTTCCATCTCTTAGGGCTTTTCGCAGGCATCTTATAGCCTCTGGCACTTCATTTCCTAAAATACCCATTAGCAAATTTCTGCTGAAAGCATCTTTAGATGAAAGGAAGTGGGGCATGTGGGAAGGTGGAGTCATCTGCAAAGGAACATGAAAATAATAGTGCTGGCTTGGGACAGATTTGTTGCCACAATTTAGGATTGTTTGCAGAGGAGATATTTTCAAACACATAAGAATAAAGATTTATTTTTCAGACTGAAGGGAAGACAGGTAATTGTTCCGTGTAATGGTTTGGCAACTGGTGGTAATTGGAGTCAGTTGAGTTGGAACCTCCCTTGTGATAGAAAGAGGGGGGGGGAAAGCAGGAGCTGAATATGTCTTTTGGTTCTCCTGTTTATATGGAGGTCTTGGAAGGAAGAGGTCAAATCTGTGTAACCAGGGGTGAAATCCTCCCGGTTCAGCCTGATTCAGCTGAACTGGTTGGGACAATTCACTTTGGTTCTGCGAACCAGTAGTTAAAAAAAAAAGCTTCCAAGTATCGCGCAGCTCAGCTGGGAGCTGCACGATCAACGGAAGCTCCCCCCCCCTTGGCTTTTTAAACCATTTTCCCCTGCCAGTTTAAAAACATTTTAAAAATGCTTTTAAAAACTTTTTTAAAAGCTTCCGACGATCGCGTGGCTCACAGCTCGGTCGTTGGAAGCTATTTTTAAAGCTTTTTAAAAGCATTTTTAAAATGTTTTTCAGCTGGCAGGGAAAAAGTGCTTTAAAAAATATTTTAAAAAAACAGTTGAAAGTGAAAAAAAAAAGGTTGGCCACACCCACCCAGTCACATGATCTCCCCACCACCACCACCAAGCCATGCCCACAGAACAGGGGGGGGAATTAGATGTCACCACTGCTTGTAACCCAGACAAACCAGGAAGAAGAAGGGGGGAGGGGGGAAATCCAAGATCTTCTGTGAAACCAGAGACTTGCAGACCTATTTAAGCTGGAAAGAAACCAGGACAGATGAAGATGTCACAACCCCAAATGCCCCGAACTTTTTCAATTGTTTTATCTTGTCTTAATATCCCTTAAGAACAGGCCATTGAAATTCATCAGAAATCTGCTACCTAGTGGGGTGGTGGTGGTGATTGACTACTGTTTGGGGACAATAGCAATAGCAATAGCAGTTAGACTTATATACCGCTTCATAGGGCTTTCAGCCCTCTCTAAGTGGTTTACAGAGTCAGCATATTGCCCCCACAGTCTGGGTCCTCATTTCACCCACCTCGGAAGGATAGAAGGCTGAGTCAACCTTGAGCCGGTGAGATTAGAACCGCTGAACTGCAGATAACAGTCAGCTGAAGTGGCCTGCACCCTAACCACTGCGCCACCTCGGCTCGTTTTTTAAGACAAAGTTTTTTAAGACAAATAATCAAAGAAAATCCTATACCCATGATGGGGAACGTATGGCATACGTGCCTCAGGTAACACAGGGAGCCTTTTCTGAGGGCACTCAAACTGTCGCCCAGGTCAGCTCCACTGCGCATGCACGCACGCCCTCCACCGGCCAGCTGATTTTTGGGTCTCTGCCAGGAGGCGCATGTGTGGGATGGGTCACATGCACCTTTGCAGGGGGCACGCATGCATGCGCGGGGAAACCCGGGGGAGCAGCATGCCCCCCACACACACTCTGTTTTTTATGCCAGGAGGCTTCAGGCAGGGTGTTTTGCCCTCCCAAAGGCTTGGGGAAAGTGTCCGGAGCCTGGGGAGGGTGAAAAACGAGCCTCCCTGAAGTTCTGGAAGTCTGGAAACAGGCCTTGTGATTGTCCACAGATTGCAGTGATTCACTTAACAACTGTGGCATAAAAGGCTGTAAAATGGGGCAAAATTAATAAATGCTTCACTTAACAACATAAATTATGGTCATAAGTCAAGGTCTATCTATAATAAGCATACTACTGATGCTTTTTGTAATGTTAACCTGTTCCTTTTTGCCTATTAAATCTGGTATTAAATACAGTCTACAGATTTACTTGAATCCGTATAATTTTTTAGCAAACTAAAACAAAATGAAGAAGGCGAGCTAACACCCTTGCAAAATTAGTGGCAAAAATCAGTTATTCTATTAATGCTTTTAGAAATGCATGCTGGTGTACCAAAAATAAAATAAAATAAAAATCTCTCTGTTGTTGAAGAGTTGAAGAAAGTCAAACATTTTGGGCACATTTCTTGAGAGCACCTAGGGCTGTTGACTTGAATAGCAATTTTTATACTTCACGAAATCCCCAGTGGGCTGGTTTCAGCAACCGAAATATCACACCAGCTGCTATTTCGCTCAGATTAAAAATATATATGTGTGTGTAGGTGTGCTCTGGCTTCACAAGTAGAGAAAAGTAGGAGAACGTTTAAAGTTTTATTTTTTTCTTTCAATCTTGGGAGACAGAAAATAAGATGGAAACTCAGAACACTCCCAATCGGATTGCAGATATCCAGACTATCAGTAGAGGGCAGCAAAGTCCCAGATTCTTCTGCAGCTATTCTCTACTCCTCTTAAAGGTTGTCTGAATTTTACAGTCCACATTTGGTACTCTTGTTGAAGCATCATCTGGCATATCGTGGCTGACTATAATTAATTGTAATTAATCTTGTCCTCCAGAGCACTTGTAGTTGCTCCATTACTGGAGGTCACTTTGAACTAAAAATGTTGGGTGAAATGGTTGAAAATTAGGGCACTTCCACTGGGGGAACATTTCCACTTTCCACTGGGAAAATGTACAGAGAAGAGCAACAAAGGGTTTGGAGACTAAACCACACGATGAATGCTTCAGGGAGCTGTTCTGACTGAGGCTATCCAAGAGCATGAAGCAAACTCCTCATCCCGACAAAAACCCCTTTTATTAATTGACTGTGAAATCTGCTTATTCACATCCAGCAAAGTCTTTCAAGGGAGGATTTACAGTCACAGACCTCATCTGGCTTGGAGAGCTGCCAGGCCGAGATCTGCAAAACTTGGCAAGGAGTCTCAGAGAGTCATGAACCAATGAAGCGAATTGTCTCCTGCAAACTCCACTCCCCTTCGCTCCTCTTTTACTTCCTCTGGGAGGGGCCATTCATCGTCCACCTGTTGCCTTACTTACTCCCAGGTCCACCCCTGTTCTTTAGCTGTTCCCTTTGTCTGGCAATTCTGCGCACATGCACACTGGGAACAGGCTACACCTGTTCTTCCGCCTCACTGATGTCTGACTCTGAAGGCAGCTGATAACTGTCGGATGGACCTGGCCTCCTCTCTGCCTCCGACACAGAGCCCTCATCAGAGCCTTCCCCAGACTCCCGGACTGGCCCATGTTCCTCCCCAACCTCCTCACTGTCCGAATCTGCTGCCAGCTCTGCAGGTGGACAGAAGAGACAATCCTTAATATTGGTACCATGGTCTGGATCTTGATTTTCAGTTTCTGTTTTGGGGCATTTAATTCTGCTTCTTTCCCTCGCAAGGCATATTAACGCTGCTTTTCTACGGAAGAGAAAGTTTTCTCATCACGTTTCTTGGGTGATCAATGCAAATGATTATGGGAGAGAGGTTGGTTATGGATGTTGATGAAAACCAATGGAAGGTTTCATTGATGTAGAGCAGGGAGAGATTTAATATGATTACTGTACTACACAATTTGCATACAGGAGCCCGTGTTTAGCATTCAAATGCAGCAGAATTAGGATGCGTATCACACGGTAGATGGCTGGGCTCTTCCATCCTGCAATACACACTCATACACACATACATCCCAGTCAAATTTAAAAATGGGAAACTCTTCAACATTTAAGACACTGGTGAATCAAAATTCCATGCATAAAGGCTTAATCCTTTCACCAATAACTTTTTAGAGAAATGTTCCTGTTTTTCAAGCGTGTGATAAGTTAACTAAATATTTCAAAATAAAATGTGAATCCCTGGCTTTATTTATAAAAGAGGATTACTCTAAAGCATTATTCCCACTTCTCTTTTTCCACCTTGTTAGCTGGGCACTCACAAGGACATAATGAGACTAAGGGGTGAAGATACATTTTGTGCTGTAATTCCACATATTTCTGTTGACACTGGAGGCTATTCTGTATAATGAAGATGGAATAATTTCTGAAAAATTGGAGGATGACTTCAGAGCAAATTATTTTCGTAGTCTTGATAATAATAATAATAATTATTATTATTATTATTAATTTCATATTAATAATAATATGAAAAAATCGCAAGATACCAGGACTTAAAAATCGAAATTCAACGACTATGGCACAAACCAGCAGTGGTAATTCCAGTGGTAATTGGCACACTGGGTGCTATTCCAAAAGCACTGGAATTACATTTAAAACAGTTAAAAATTGACAAAATCACCATCTGTCAAATGCAAAAAGCCACACTGCTTGGATCTGCACGCATATTACGAAAATACGTTACGACGTCCTAGGCCCCTGGGTGGGGCCCGACTAGTAACCAATGCCAAATCCAGCGAAACAACTGGCCGCTGTGATACAATTGTATAATAATAATAATAATAACGACTCTTTAATGTTGCCTTCAATTTAGACCAATGGCAAAGTTTAATTTAAACATAAAGGAAAGCGAAGTGATTCAAATATAATCCTTGAGACGGAGGTTTTCTACCTATAGGTGAAGAGAAGGGAGGGAGGGAAGGAAGGAAGAAAGAAGAAAGGCATGCAGGAAGAAAGAAGAGGGAGGGAGGGAAGGAGAGGGAGGAGACGGGGGGAAGAAAGGGAGGGGAAGTAGGCAGGCAGGCAGGAAGGAGAGGGAGGGAGGGAAGGAAGGAAAGGGAGGGAGGGAGGAAAGGAAGGAAGGAGAGGGAGCGGAGGGAGGGAAGGTAGGCAGGGAAGGCAGACAGATAGGCAGGCAGGAAGAAAGAAGACAAAGGAAGAAAGAAAGAAAAGAAGGAGGGAGGGAAGGAAGGAAGGAAGGAAGGAGGGAAGGAAGGAAGGAAGGAGAAGTAAGGGCAGGGGAAGGGAAGGGCGATGGCCCAGCGAGAAAATAGGAGAGGGAGGGCACAGAAGGGGAGAGGAAAGGAATCCCTTTGAGTTAACAATCTGCATTGCTGTTCGTGCAGAGCAATGAAATTCTTCTGAATTTTTTAGTACGTTCTTTGCTCAAGTACCTTCTGGCCGAGATCTTCGAGGGGGCCCTGTGTGTCCAATCCAATGTTTACAATGGAGGAAGATACAAAGACCTCTGGAAGCACGGTCTCCCTAGGCCAGGCAAAGGCCAGCTGTTTCAGGCATCAATTATTGGGAGGTCAGGGGATAAAGGCAGGTTAAGGAATGGGACCATAAAACAGAAGAGGTGGGATGGTGTCCTGAAAACTTCCAAAGTCAAAGGCAATGAAACTGTGTGGATGTGAAAAGGCAGATGCATTGCAGGTTGTGTAGGAAACCAAGTGCCCCGGGGTGCTTTCAATCCAAGGAGGAGTTCAAGGCAGCCGTGCAGAGCATGTAATGAAAAGCAAAAAACCTTCCCTGGACAAAGAGAATCGGTTGGGCATGGCTCCCAGAACAGGTCCGGCTGCCATAGCTTGTTACAAAAATAGCAGACCGCCTCTGGGGTGCACAGAACTCAACCTCCATTGAAGATTTAACTTCATTAGCACCACATCGATATCATCCATGCAGCCATTGATCCCTCGCAGGGATGTAAGATCCGTGCACGCATTTCACAAAACATGGCACCAGAGATGGGTTGCCCCCAGTTTGGCCCGGTTCGGCTTAACCGGTAGTGGAATTCAGGCCTGGATCGCAGAACCGGCAGCAATCCAGGCTGGCCACGCCCCTGAATTGGTTCCCTCGCCACAGCTGGGCCATCGCCATTTTGGTTTTTAGTGACTGTGCATGCGCAGTTCACTGTAAATTGTTCTGCGCATGCACGAAGAACAATGTACATTGAACGGTGCATGCATGCACACCACATGTGTGGCGTGTGTGTGGGTTGAGAACCAGTAGTAAAACCGGCAGCAACCCATCCCTGCATGACAATATTTATTTAGCAAACCTTAGCTTTATTGATAAGTCCTAAAAAGGCATGATGTGCCTTTATAAGCCAGTTTGCTCCTGTTTTACACACCTGAGTGCCCTCCACCATACTGCAATCCAGTAGTGGGATTCAAAAATTGTTACTACCGGTTCTGTGGGTGTGGCTTGGTGGGCGTGGCAGGGGAAGCATACTGCAAAATCCCCATTTCCTCCTAATGAGATGGGACTCAGGAGGCAGAGAATAGACTGGGGTGGGATCAGTCAGAGGTGGCATTTATCAGTTCTCCGAACTACTCAAAATTTCCGCTACCATTTCTCCAGAACTGGTCAGAACCTGCTGAATACCACCTCTGATGGAGGCGCCATAGGTGCAGCTGGGAGAACCAGTTCGGGGGCGTGGCCAGCCTGAGTTGCTGCCGGTTTCAGCGACCCATGCCACCAACCCACCTCTGCTCTGCGGGCTTGTGGGCTGTCACCCCAGCTCAGCTCCACTGCGTGCATGCGCAGGGGCCAGGCTGCACCCCTTTCCACCGCATGTGTGCACACACCCCCGGTAGCCCATTTTTGCTCCCAGGAGGCTACAGGGATGCCTACTAGGCCCAAAATGGGGCAGGGGGAGGTCACGTGTGCATGCATGGGGGAAGGGGGAGCGCAGGGGCCATGCATGCACACACAGGGGTAAGGGTGCGTGGGGGGTTTGCACGCACATTGCATTATGGGCGTACGCACGCTTTCCACACGCAATGACAAAAAGCTTCGCCCTCACTGCTCTTGACACACATCTCTCCGGAAGCACCAAATCAACGAAAGCAGAGCCAACGATGCTGGCGAAGAGGAAGGCACGAGAGACAAACCCTAAGAGCTTTAAGAGAAGCACGAACCACAACAGAGGGAGCGGAGATTCCCACGTCAATCCGGGACCCACAACTGTTTCTCTACATCAACTTTCTCTCCGGTGTGGGAGGAAAATGTCAGAAGAAGAGAAATCTGCCAACACCTGCAGCCTGCCAGGGCCCACATCAGATGTCAAAGCCGCTTTGATCTTTCCGTTTCGATTTGGCAGGTAGAGAAACTAGAGTAGAAGGGGCAACAAGAAAACACTTCATCAGATCAAGGACCGTGAAATTTGGCATTCTCTTTTTTGGGGAGTATAATCACTAGCTGGTTAAATTCTCCCGGAGGGACGACATGACTAATAGTCAGCCCTTGTTATTGTGCAGCCTGCCCCATCCTCCAGCAGTCTAGATATATTGGCTTATAAATATACTATGTAGTCACTATCAGCATGTCCTCCTATAGCAAAGAGATTCTGATGGAGTTTTCTGTTGTCCCTTATGGTTAACAACATGTGGAAACAGGCCAGAATGACCTGGGAAATAAGAATCTGAACAAAAACTGAAATCAACTACCGTATTTTTCAGAGTATAAGATGCACCTTTTTCCCCTCAAAAAAAGAAGCTGAAAATCTGGGTGCGTCTTATACATTAAATACAGCATTATTTTTTGCCTCCTGAAACCCTGCCCCCTTTGCAAAAATGGCCGTGCGTAGCCTTTAGGAGGCTTTCAGAGAGCTCCTGGGGGCTGGGGAGGGCAGAAATGAGCAAAAAATGGGGCACTTTTTGCTCAATTTTGCTCCCCCACCAGCCCCCAGGAGCACTCTACAAGCCTCCTAAAGACTATCCATGCTCTTTTTTTGACAAAAAATGACTCTATTTTTTGCTCATTTTGCAGGGTGGGGGCACCTCTAGGAGCACTCTACAAGCCTCCTAAAGGCTATTCATGCCTTTAAAAAAAACAGGCCCATTTTTGGTAGGTTTCCAGAGCGCAAAAACTTTTTAAAAAAAATTTGCCTCTTCAAAACCTTGGTGCGTCTTATACTCCAGTACGTCTTGTACTCTGAAAAATACGGTAATTAATCCACTCCTAGAGGAGTCGTTATACCTGAATTAAATTTAAGTTAACATTATTGAGCATTGTTGATTCTATGGGAAACCAGATTTCAATCGAAGAGCAATGTACGTGGCTCGTGTATAGGTGTTGTTTATGTTAGTAGGGTGTGAAATTGTCGTTTATCTTGTCAAATAGGCACAGAGAAATAAACATTTACACACTATTTAAAAGAGACATTAAAAAAAAAAAAGCTAAAAGGGAAATAAAAAGACCGGAACACTTTCTTGCTAGCAATCAACGCACAGATAAGCGGAGATTAACAATCGAGAAGAACACCAGACCAACAATCAAACAGTTAACAATATCGTAATCGAGGAAATACCAACTCAGGAGCAATCGAGGAGTAAACAACAACCTAATCAAGCAAATGTCCAGGACAAAACAACACCTCACCAGTCTAGCACTGAATAACAGAATAATACAGTTGGAAGGGACCATGGAGATCTTCTAGTCCAACCCCCTGCTCAAGCAGCAGAGCCTATACCAGTAATGTAGTACCCACAACTATTGAATATAGTTGAAACCCACCACTGGTGGGTGTGTAATGTCCTGCAGTTATCTACGCATTAATAGTAATATTTCCTTATACATTTTATGGACCTTTCCTTACATAATTGGTGTTTTCTTTCATACTTTTGGATTTCTAATTTCTGTTTCCCTTAGTTGGCAATTGCTAAAACTCAATCCCACGTGAAAAAGTATTCAAAGCCTTCTTGATTTTAATTGTCAATTCATTTATTCCTGCACATTGTAATATTTATTCATTTACATATCTCTGTTTTTCCACTGTTGTGCAAACACAATTCCAGCAGCTGCTAACATGTGTAAAATTAAATATATATTATACTCCCTTTCAAATAGCCCACAAAATATTTCTGGTTTTAATTCCATATCTTGCTTTACGATTGCTTCTAACCACTAACTTCTGAATAGCTCCTTGGACCGACCTAAGTACTAATTCATAATTTCATATCCGGTCGCATGGGCGGCAAGCCACTCCCATCCGGTCACATGGGTGGCAAGCCACTCCCATCCGGTCACATGGGCAGCAAGCCACTCCCACAAAGGAGGACACACCCACAGAGTAGGTTCCCACAATTTTTGAAACCCACCACTGGTGTAGGGCTTCCGCCCTGAAGGAAAAGGGGGGGGGGTTGATTCAGCTTCGGCAAGCCCAGGTCAGAAGGCCAGTGGGGAGTGGACCTTGCTCTGGGTCAAGAGTAATGGACAGGAGGAAGCCACTGGAGGAAAGAGTGCAGTCAGGGACATGTGTTGGGGTCGAAGGGCATGGCAGAGTCGAATTGCAGCAGAGGACAAAAGAATGGAGTGGAAAGGGGTGTTGAGGGAAGGCTGTGCTTTCACAGAAGGAAGGACAACAATACCCTGAGGGAAGAGAAGAACCACATTTCGTTCCTTCCCGAGAAAATAATTAATGAGATTCAAGTCCATGGAGGCCCAGCCTTTCCTGCTAGCAGGAGCAGACAGTTTTCTTTCGAGCGAGACAGGAAGAGAGGCAAATTGAAGCATCCACATTGCTCTCCTTGGTTGACCGAGCTCTCGGGGGTGTTTGATTATACCTATCATCCTCCCCCTCCCCTCCTTTTTTAAAATTTGACTCCTTACTCTTTCCTCCAAATGTGGGCTTGACATTCTTCTCAGGATGGAGATTCTCAGTCATCCAAATCACGGTTGCCCCAAAGGTGCTTTTTTTCCAGAGGCAAGTGGACTTTCTTGATTTTTTCTTTCTTTTGAAGATGTTTCGCTTCTCATCCAAGAAGCTTCTTCAACTCTGGCTGGATGGTGGGGAACGGAAGGATTTGTACTCCTTGCAGACAGCTGGTCATTTGCATTCTTTTAGAGAGTTGTTGAGGCCACCATGGTGGGATTCAAAATTTTTTTACTACTGGTTCTTTGGGCATGGCATGGCGGGCGTGGCATGGCAGGTGTGGCTTGGTGTGCGTGGTGTGATGGGTGTGGTGGGCATGGCATGGCGGACGTGGCATGGCATGGCAGGTGTGGCTTGGTGTGCGTGGTGTGGTGGGCATGGCATGGCATGGTGGGCATGGTGTGGCGGGAATAGCAGGGGAAGGATACTGCAAAATCCCCTCCCGATCAGCTGGGACTCGGGAGACAGAGAATAGATGGGGGCGGGGCCAGCCAGAGGTGATATTTGCCGGTTCTCCAAACTACTCAAAATTTCCACTACCGGTTCTCCAGAACTGCTCAGGACCTGCTGAATGACACCTCTGGGCCACCTGGAGGTTTTTCTGTGTCTCAGGGTTGCCCAAGTAATGCAAATGGGTGCACGGCGATCTGGTGATAAAATTATGTGAAACCCACCTCTGTATAGGATCCATTCCAGGTGGTTGGACTAGAAGACCTTGTTAGGTAAGCTCCCTGTTGGGAGAGCGAGTGCGTTCAGAGAAGCGTTGTGAGAGTTGTGTTGGAGAACACACAAACCAGCCTACAGAGACACTGCAGTTTAAATAGGCTTTAACTTTCGTGGAAAATAGAGGTATCAGAGTCCATCAAACAGTCCAAGTCATACACGGATAAGACAGTCAGTCATCAATGTCTTTCAGTTAAGGGATAATCCAAATAACATAGTCCAGTAAAATACAGGGCGGGGCATAACCTTTTCCTAGGGGGTCACAGCAACACTTGTAATAACAACACAAATAATTCATACACCATTCGAAAGCCCATCAAAAACTGAGTTTATTGACACGATTTAATAGTCAGTATGACCACCATTAGCCCTTCGAACAGCATTCAAACGAGGTGGATAAGAACACAACAAATCTTCAAACAGTTCCGTTCGATTTTCCAGATTTTCCAGAGGGCGGGGCATAACCTTTTCCTAGGGGGTCACAGCAAGATCGACAGCAGTTTACAACTTCCGCGACACCTCATTTTAAAGCCCATAAAAAACTGAATTGAATGAGCTATTAAATGTTAAATTTGTTTCGGTTGAAACTTTGAGAATGAATTTGGAAACTGTGTTGAAAAATCTGGAAAATCGAACGGAACTGTTTGAAGATTTGTTGTGTTCTTATCCACCTCGTTTGAATGCTGTTCGAAGGGCTAATGGTGGTCATACTGACTATTAAATCGTGTCAATAAACTCAGTTTTTGATGGGCTTTCGAATGGTGTATGAATTATTTGTGTTGTTATTACAAGTGTTGCTGTGACCCCCTAGGAAAAGGTTATGCCCCACCCTGTATAATCAGTCCACTAATCAAGGTTTGCTAGCAGTTGCAAAACTTACAAAAGCTCACGGCACTCAGATCAGATCAGCCCAGCATCTAAAGAACAGAGAACTAACAGTCGTTCTGGCTCCCTCTTATGGCCGATTGAGGAATACAGCAACCAATCACATTTTACAGTATGCTTTAAAGAAACAGTTACACCACTGTTACATTCCGTTAGAATTATATTCCTAACAGACCTCCAAGGTCCCTTCCAACTCTGTCGTTCTCTACATTCTGTTATATTTCTCCATCCTGTCACTGATGCAGGGAATGAAGTACAGGAAGCCCTCAACGTACAGCCACAACCGAGCCCAAAATTTAAGTTACTAAGTGAGACATTTGTTAAGTGAATTTTGCATCGTTTTACCACCTTTCTTGCCACAGTTTTTAAGTGAATCACTGAAGTTGATAAGTGAGGAACCTGGTTGTTAAGTGAATCCGGCTTACCTGCAGTCTTTGCTTGTCAGAAGGTCGCAAAAAGACACTGCAACAGTCATAAGCATGAACCACTTGCCAAGCATCTGAATTCTGATCACATGATCATGGGGATGACACAAAGGTCATAAGTGTGAAAAATGGTCATAAGTCCCTTTTTTCAGTGCTGTAACTTTGAACAGTCACTAAATGAACTGTTGCAAGTCGAGGATTACCTATAAATAAGAATCCTTATTCTACTTCTGCTATACCAATTCTAGCTATTTTTCACTACTACTAAGGTAAAGGTTCCCCTCGCACATATGTGCTAGTCGTTCCCGACTCTAGGGGGCAGTGCTCATCTCCGTTTCAAAGCCGAAGAGCCAGCGCTGTCCGAAGATGTCTCCGTGGTCATGTGGCCGGCATGACTAAACACCGAAGGTGTACAGAATGCTGTTACCTTCCCACCAAAGGTGGTTCCTATTTTTCTACTTGCATTTTTACCTGCTTTCCAACTGCTAGGTTGGCAGAACCTGGGACGAGTAACGGGAGCTCACTCCGTTACGCGGCGCTAGGGATTCGAACCGGCTAACTGCCCACCTTTCTGATTCACAAGATCAGCGTCTTAGCCACTGAGCTACTGCATCCCTTTTTTTCATTACTAGTAGTTGCTTGTTTATGAGAATAAATTCTTTTTCTCCTCGCTGTTCTATTTGGGGGGGGGGGGGTAATGTGGGGGAAGAGAAGAACACCATAAAGGCACCCCAAACCACAAGCCTGAGAACAAGGGGGTGAGCTCTACGCAAATTGTATGCTTCTTGCCAAGCCATACACAAGGAAGACAAAGGCTCTATTTAACCTCCAAACCTAGGCTGCAATTTCACCATCTATGAAAACAGTCATTACTGTACCGTAAAATAAACACTGAGTTGGTGCAATACCCACCAACACATCTGTTGAACTATAAGTGACCCAAAGGGGCTGGGCTCACACAATATGCGAAGCCACAAGCAGATGAACCAAGGTTAAAATCTAACCAAGCTTAACGGGATGGACAAATGCAGCCACTGGGCCCTTGACTATGTTTGTTGTGGCCAGTTGGACGCCGGACCCTCCAGCAGCTGAATCAGAGGAGGAGGAGGAGAAGGAGGAGGAGGAGGAGGAGGAGGAGGAGGAGGAGGCGGCGGCATGGGAGTCAGGGTCAGCATCATGGCAACCTGAGATGCTCCGAGGGGGAAGAGGGAATGGAGCTGGCAGAGAGAGAGAGAGAGAGAGACAGAGGCAGAGCCTGGGCCGTCCGTCAGCCCTCAGATGGAGAGTCAACAGCCCCCAAGTCTGGAGGCAGGGGTGGGTTCCTGCCAGTTCTAACCTCTTCTATAGAAGAAGGTTCCACAAATCTACAGTGCCGTTTAGAAGTGGTTCCAGCTCCCTCCCCCCCGTCCGTCCGCACATCATCAAGATGAAGAGCGAGAGGAGGAATTCTGGGAGTTGAAGTCCACAAGTCTTAAAGCTGTCAAGTTTGAACACCCCTGGGGCTTTTTTTCTAAAGGGTTAAGGGTGCAATGGTCTTGTAACGTGACAGCTTTAAGACTTGCACACTTCAATGCCAGAGTTCCTGAGCCAACATGACTGCAGGAAGAATTCTGGGAGTTGAAGTCCACAAGTCTTAAAGCTGTCAAGTTTGAACACCTCTGGGGTTTTTTTTTCTAAAGGGTTAGGGGTGCAAGGGTCTTGTAACTTGACAGATTTAAGACTTTGAGTTAGCTTCAGAGGGTTTGGCATGTTTGGAGAGCTTGGTCAGAACAACAGTGTCTGAATCAGTGGCCCTTTTCTTCAAATACAGGTAAGGAACGAGGGCGAGCATCCGGGGGCCCCAAAACACCATTCCAGTATGATGGCTGCTGTTTCCGGCAGGCACTGCTACGCGCGTACCGTCTGCAACCCACCACTGGTGGAGAGGAGGAAAACGAAGCACACGGAGCTGCAGAACAAGCAGTTATGCATTTAGGAAGGACCTGTTGTTGTTGTTATTTTAAGCGATATTGTCACGGCAGATAATCCATTTTCTTCTCTAAGCTGAGGCCCTTGGAAGAAATGCTTTCTAATCTATTCCTCCTTAGGGACGGAGGCATTCTGTAACATTTGAGCTATGTCAGGCATGCTCAAAAATCACACGGCTTGAAAAGGGGGAATGTTTTGGAAATTCTAAAGTGGAGGTTTTGTTTGCTTCTATTTTTAATCGGTCACATCGTGTTCCATCCTCTCCTTCCCCTCCCCAGAGGAACCGGGAGAGCACAAGTGGAGCAAGCTTTATTTGGAAAGGCACCCGTGGAGGTTCGCGGTGGGTACCGTCGTAAATACACAGGTCCAGCCTGTGTTTCTGCGTGGGTCAGAATTGCCCTTTAAATGGTAAGGTTATTTTAGGGTCTGTTTTTTTTTTAATGGGAACAGTCCTTGTGAGGAAGAAAAGGAGCCAAGTTAAGATTGCTCTTTGGGCCTGGGAAAAGCAGTGTGGAAAACGAAATCAGAGACAATCAGGCAGAAACACCATCCCTCCTTACGTCCCCAAGGTTAGGTTCAGCTCATCCCTTCTCCCAGCAGTGGGTGTCACATTTTGCTACCACTGGTTCGCCGCGCGTGCGACCGCACACTTCCCCTTCCACGTATGTGCCTGGACATCTGCGCATGTGTGGTGCTCATGCATGTGCCTTCCCCGCATGCATCTGGCCCAGGGGTGGGTTTCTTGCCCCGTTCCAACCGGTTTGGTTGGAACGGGGCCGGTGGCGTCCTCGTGCACGCGCGCGGTGCACGCATGCGTACTAGCATCTGTGCGATGCTCCAGCTGCTCCTGGAGGAGCGCGCAGGCGCTGTATGCGTCCTGCGCATGTGTGGAAGCGCAGAACTCGTCAAAACCCGGTAAGGACTGCGGGCGGGCGGGTGGGCCCTTCGCCGTTCCTGGAAGTTACTTACTTCCGGGTTCGCCAACCAACCGGTTCGCAGGGACCGCCGCGAACCGGTTGAAACCCACCCCTGGTCTGGCCTCAAAAACATGCCTAAATAGGATAGCAATAGCAGTAGACTTATATACCGCTTCATAGGGCTTCAGCCCTCTCTAAGCGGTTTACAGAGAGTCAGCATATTGCCCCCAACAATCTGGGTCCTCATTTTACCCACCTCGGGAAGGATGGAAGGCTGAGTCAACCCTGAGCCGGTGAGATTTGAACCGCTGACCTGCTGATCTAGCAGTAGCCTGCAGTGCTGCATTTAACCACTGCGCCACCTTGGCTGACATAGACCCGGGTGGGGGGGGCAGGCCCACCCGGGCCCACCCGCAATTTCGTCTACTGGTTTGGTGAACCGGTCCGAACTGACTGAAAACCACCTCTGCCTTCTCTTGACAAGCTTGGGCCTCAACAACAACCAGGAAAATCAGGCCAAGGAAGCCCAGCCTCATCCCAATGCATACAAGAATTGTTGGAATTCCTGTTAGGTATAACTACTGATTGTACTGTTATAGAGACTAACTTGATTTTGCATTTAATAACGGCAGCAAGACTGTTGGTGGCGCAATACTGGAAGAAGGAAGATTTGCCTACTATTCAAGAATGGACATTAAAAGTAACAAACCTAGCAGAGATGGCTAAAATATCAGCATATCTCAAAGACCACTCAAATGAGAAATATAAACTGGAGTGGAGAAGATGGATTGACTATATTCCAGAGGTGGGTTCCTACCAGTTGCACCTATTCCGGTAGAACCGGTTCATCAAATCTACCGAACCGGTTAGAAGAGGTTCCACCAGTGGACCCGGAAAGCAGGCCACACCTACAGAAGAGGTTCCAAAAATTTTTGAAACCCACCACTGGTCCTTGGATATGATTATTCTGCACTATCATGCTCCTATTTATAAAACTCAGTGCCTCTGTGAAAGGTAAGGATGACTACTGCGTTGTGGTGCAATCAGAACTTTGTGTGTGTTGAAGTTGTTTTAACACAAACCAAAGATGCCTTTTAAAAAACAAGTTGACATCATATTCTTATGCATGCCAGTGCTGTGTATGAGGTAATTTAAGGTGGTTCTGACAAGTGTCATCGGCATCTTCATATCCGGACACATGGGCGGCAAGCCACTCCTATCCGGTCACATGGGTGGCAAGCCACTCCCACAAAGGAGGCCACACCCACAGAGTAGGTTCGAACAATTTTTGAAACCCACCACTGCTATATTCAAAATAAATGCGGGACTAAGAAATTCCAGATAGTTTATGAGTGAAGAAGCAAGGAATGATATAATCTGTTTAGAGTTAGCCTAACAAAAGAGGAATTAAAGCTCAAATGAAAGATGACACTAACTTTTTTTTAAAGTTTATTTTAGAAAATCTTTGTTAAAGATTTATACCCTGTATTCGTTCTAGGAAGTCGGGGTGGTGGTGGAAGGTTGGGGGGGGGTTGGGTTCGGGTGGGGAGGGTGGGATAGGGGAGGTAAATATTTGTAAAAGCCTTTTTTTTTTCAAAAAATTTCAATTAAAAAAAAAAAGAATTGTTGGAATTTTATTCCATTTTACAAACTTTAAAACAGGGTGTCCCCAACCTGTGGGCCGCGACCCACCACTGGGTCATAGCTTAATGGCCACCAGGCCACGTGAGTAGCTGGCCGGTGTGTGTGCACGCACATGCGCATAGCTCCACTCACACGAAAGCTGCAGTGAGCATCATGGGCACTCACGGCCCCACTCGTGCAGGCGCTTCTAGCCCCACTTATGTGGGAACCCATGGCCCTACTCATGTGACCATCTGTTTTGACCCAGGCTTCACAAAATCACGAAGCAGACTCCTTGCCCTGACAAAACCCCTTTTTATTAAGCTAACGTGAATTCCTCTCATTCACATCCAGCAAAGTCCCGGCAAACAGTCTTTCAAGGGTGAATTTACAATCACAGACCTTATCAGGCTTGGAGAGCTTGAGCCAGGCTGAAATCTGCCAAACAAGAAAATACTTGGCAAGGAGTCTCTGAGAGTCATAAACAAATCTTCACACTATCTAAGCGAACTAATTGTCTCCTGCAAACTCCACTCCCCTTTTGCTCCTCTTTATTCCCTATGGGAGGGGCCATTCACCGTCCACTTGTGCCTTTATTCCTAAGTTTGCCCTTGTTCCTCAGCTGTTCCCTTCTCCCCGGCAGCTCTGCGTATGCACACATGGGGAACAGGCTCCAGCTGTTCTTCTGCCTCACTGATCTCCGACTTTGAAGGCAGCTGATAACTGTGGGACGGCCCTGGCCCCCTCTCTGCCTCCGACACAGAGCCCTCATCAGAGCCTTCCCCAGACTCCAGGACTGGCCCATGTTCCTCCCCAACCTCCTCACTGTCTGAGTCTACCACCAGCTCCGCTGGCCACTGGCAGGCCATAACACCATCATCATGGACGCTCATGGCCTCACAAACGTGAGCAACAGGTATTCACATCCGTGCACACTTTGTGCCCCTCCCACAAAACCATCGCCTCTTTCCCTCCTCCCACGACTCCAGGCCGCCAATCCGGAAAGTTTGGGGAACTCTGCTTTAAAACTTTTATCTGTTATGAGATAAGCACCAAAGGCTTATTTATATGGCTACATCGACTGATATAGCTTAGAAGGGTGAGGTAACCTCTGGTTGGGAAGGAATGGACTACAATTCAGGTAGTCCTTGACTTACGACCACAATTGGGAACCACAGTTTCGTAGCTCTGCAAGACAGTTGTTAAATGAGTTTACAGTCGTTTTGGCCAGGGTTGCTAAATGAATCACTATAGTTGCTAAGCGAATTTGGCTTTCCCCGTTGTTGTTAAGTGAATCATGCAGTCGTTAAGCAAAGTTAGCTTTCCTCATTGACTTTATTAGTCGAAAACCAGCTGGGAAGGTCAGAAATCTGGGGGTCCCTGTTGTTTTCCTCTTTTAAAAAAGGTAATTTCTCCACAAATACCATTATCTTCATCAACCATGGAAAGCCAAATCTTTCCTCTTAGTCAGGGTTCTCCAAACTTGTCAGCTTTAAGACTTGTGAACTTCAACTCCCAGAATTCCCCAGCCAGGGGTCTCCAAACTTGGCAGCTTTAAGGCTTGTGGACTTCAACTCCCAGAATTCCCCAGCCAGGGGTCTCCAAACTTGTCAGCTTTAAGGCTTGTGGACTTCAACTCCCAGAATTCCCCAGCCAGGGGTCTCCAAAACTTGGCAGCTTTAAGGCTTGTGAACTTCAACTCCCAGAATTCCCCAGCCAGAGGTCTCCAAACTTGGCAGCTTTAAGGCTTGTGGACTTCAACTCCCAGAATTCCCCAGCCAGCCAAACTGGCTGGGGAATTCTGGGAGTTGAAGTCCACAAGTCTTAAAGCTACTAAGTTTGGAGACCCCTGCTTTTAGTGATCCATGGTTAGCTGGCCTAGACATTGTTCCTAACTATACTACATTCCTATTTTACAGATCGTCCTCGACTTACAACAGTTCACTTAGCGACCGTTCAAAGTTACAACGGCACTGAAAAATGTGACTTATGACCGTTTTTCACACTTTCACACTATTGCAGCTTCACCATGGTCACGTGATCAAAATCCAGTCGCTTGGCAACGGACTCACGTTTATGACGGTTGCAGTGCCCCGGTGTCCTGTGATCCCGTTTTGCAACCTTCTGGCAAGCAAAGCCCATGGCAGGAAAGCCAGCTTCCGCTTAACAACCGCATGACTAACTTAGCAGCTGAAGCGATTCACTTAACAACCGTGGCAAGAAAAGGTCGTCAATGGGGCCCAATTCACTTAATTCGACCGTCTCGCTGAGCGATGCAACTTTTGGGCTCAACTGCGGTCGTAAGCGGAGGACCACCCATACCATGCTTTTTATTAAGGTGAAACGTTAAGATATATTGCAAGTCCAAGTACGATATGCCCTACACGAAATAAATAACATAAAATAAAATACCATATTTTTCGGAGTATAAGACGCACCTTTTCCCCCCCTAAAAGAGGGTGAAAAATTTGGGTGTGTCTTATACACTGAATGTAGCCCCACCCACCCACCAGTCCCCACCCTTTGACCTCTGCTTCCCAGCAAATTACCTCCTTGCAGCAAATGGGGAAAATGGGGCTTGCGGAGGCTGCAATAGGCTACATCAATCCCTGCAGCCTGAAACAGCTGATGATCGGAAGGCACCTTAAACTGAAAGTGAAACTTGCTGTTTGCTCCATGAGGCAAATTGCCTGGAGGTAGAAGCAGTTTTTTTTTTCTTGTGCTAATCAGGCTGTTTGTTGCAAGAAGGTAAGTCAATAACTATAAATGCCTATAAAAAGTTCAAATGATTAGACTTGTTTTTTTAAAGACTGCTTTATTACTGTTCTAGACAGCTTAACAAAATGAAGAAGCTTTTTAAAATAAATGTGTGATCTAACAAGGCCCAGTGCTATTGCGTCGTCTTTTAAATTGCAGAGAATAACTATACTTCCAGAAAGCACATCAATTTTAACAGCATCTGTACAAGTATAGCAATAGCAATAGCAGTAGACTTATATACCGCTTCATAGGCCTATCAGGCCTCTCTAAGCGGTTTACAGAGAGTCAGCATATTGCCCCCAACAATCTGGGTCCTCATTTTACCCACCTCGGAAGGATGGAAGGCTGAGTCAACCCTGAGCCGGTGAGATTTGAACCGCTGACCTGCTGATCTAGCAGTAGCCTGCAGTGCTGCATTTAACCACTGCGCCACCTTGGCTCAGTCTGAAAGGCAACACAACAAACAGTGTATATCTTCTGTACTGTTTGCTGTTTGTTGCAAGGAGGCAAATTGCTGGAAGGCAGAAGCAGATTTACCCCCACCCCTTTGTGTTCCTCCCCAAAAGCTAGGCGCATCTTATACTCCGGAGCGTCTTATACTCTGAAAAATATGGTACATTTCTCAGATTTGCCGTTTTTCTGGAACAGGTTTTCAACTCTGCAGGCTGGAGGGGATTTGATGGAGTTCTCCGCAAAAGCTCCCATCGGAGTCTCCTCTTCCCCATCCTCTTCCGCCCCTCCCCAATCCAAACGCTTACCAATCTTGACTCAGCTTAAGTCTTGCCTTCACCCAAGGTCACCTCGGCCATTAATTTACAAGGCATTAAAAACCGCCCACACTCTTTAGTATTCTGGAAACGCCGCTCACTGCTGTGGCAATAGCTCTTGCTTTTAATTTTCCATCAGAATAATAATAATTAAAAGAACACACACCCAAATCCTTTCTGCAACTTTTGGAGCAGCCTAAATGCAAAAAAGAAAAGAAAAAGGATCTCCCGTTACTACAACCTTAAACTGCATTTTTAAGGAGGGCTAAAAAAAGCAGTGGAGGAGAAAGATAGACACATCTGCATCTTCTTTCCACAATAAAATAAACCTGCCCCTCCCAAAGCAAAAATCCAAACTGCTTTGGGCTCTTCTCAGCCTTCCTCATTACATACAGAGACAGAAAGACAGAGACAGAGAAAGAGAGAGAGAGGGAGGGAGGGAATAAAGGTAAAAGTTTCCTTCACACATATGTGCTAGTCATTCCCGACTCTAGGAGGCGGTGCTCATCTCCGTTTCAAAGCCGAAGAGCCAGCGCTGTCGAAAGACGTCTCCGTGGTCATGTGGCCGGTATGACTAAACATCGAAGGTGCGGGGAACGCTGTTACCTTCCCACCAAAGGTGGTTCCTATTTTTCTACTTGCATTTTTTACGTGCTTTCGAACTGCTCGGCTGGCAGAAGCTGGGACAAGTAACGGGAGCTCACTCCATTACGTGGCGCTAGGGATTCAAACCGCCTACTGCCGACCTTTCTGATCCACAAGCTCAGTGTCTTAGCCACATAGCCACCACGTCCACATGGACTATGAGGGGTATCAAATCAGTCAGTGGATTTGTGTAGGATTCCAGTGAGGGAAATCACCCTTCCTAGAAGAATGAAATACTTTGAGAAATATTTTAAAAGGCAGAATATTATATTCCCCTAAAAGAGAAATGGAAATCTTAAGGGAGACAGAAACTCAGAGCTTTAGCTCCATACGCCCAGCAGATATTTGGTTCCAATTGAGAAGGACTGGGCCAGCATAGCTACAAAACAAAAGACCTTCAGCTCCAGGGTGATGGGATTATCCTTCAGGGAAAAGCCATTCAGCCACAATAGGAACTGCACAACAAGCCCCTTCATTGCATCAGCCCAAATTTTGATCACGCTTGACTCAGAAAACCTACAAGGTTAGCTATGACCCCTAAAACAACCAATAGAACACATGCTCTTGCCCAGGAACAGGAAGCTCAAGGACAAGGCCCAGGAAGCTCCTAAATAACCTTCACTCTCCACTCCATGTGGTCAGCTACCCAGACTCACACGTGCTTGGTGGTTCTGCTTCACCATTAAACCATCTTTCCAATCAGCCTCCATGTTTCCAGTGTCTTTCTCCCCACTTGGAACTGAACCCAGATGGGTATTTCTTCCAACACAAGGAAATCTCCTCTGTCCTGTTGTCAAGTCCCAGCCCATGCAGTCTCACGAACCCTTTCAGAGGCTTAAATGAAACACACAACCAGTGGTGGGTTTCAAAAATTTTTTGGAACCTCTTCTGTAGGTGTGGCCTGCTTTCCGGGGTCCACTGGTGGAACCTCTTCTAAACCGGTTCGGTAGATTTGACAAACCGGTTCTACCGAATAGGTGCGAACTGGTAGGAACCCACCTCTGCTCACAACCAGTGGTGGGTTGCAGGCGGTACGCCCAGGTATGGGCGTACCGGAGCCTGCCCGGAGCAATGGATATTGTTCTGGTATGGTGCTCCGGTGGGTGCACTCCTTACCTGTCTTTAAACCCTTCGGCGCTTCCACGCATGCACACAGTGCGTACAGCACCTGCGCAATGCTCCGCCGAGCAGCTAGAGCATCGCAGTTCATGTAGAGGATGCCGGGCCCCGTTGCAACCGTACTGGTTGCAATGGGATCCGGAACCCACCACTGCACACAACACACATATGTTTCCCTCCCTCCCACCTGACACACACTATTTCCAATGTATTGGGCACATTTATCCCATGCAAAAGATTCATGCGATTGCCAATGGGGAAACGTAGCAGCCAAATGTCAAGAGGAAAAGGAAACGTAATGCAGGCGACCCTCGCCTTGCAACCGCGACCGAGCCCCAAATTATTATTATTTTTGGCAAAAGTTTTTATTTTATTTTACAGCGTGCAAAAATCCCAATATCAATTGAACAGTATGTTGCCTGGGTGCAAATCATTTTAGGAAATAATAATCACAGTGTTTACAGCAATATGCATTACATTAATGTCAATTTACGTTAAAATGAATAACAGTAATAATCATACTATTTGTTTAACCGAGTTAACGTACCTTCCTTGTATCACTAATCAAGGCTGGCTGGGGAATTGTGGGAGTTGAAGTCCACAAGTCTTAACCTTGCCAAGATTGGACCTTCCTGTTTTAAACGGCGCAGAGGTTAAGATGATTAAACACTTCACGCCTGACTCTGTAAGGTGAATATAGAATTACAGATACCCAGGCCTGTAGTTTCCCAGACCCTGGGCAATGCCCTCAAAAACATTTCCTATCATTTCAAGGGATGGGCAGAATGCCTTCCTCCAAGCTGTGCAAGGCGTTTACGGCGCCGTGTGCTTTTTATACGGAGGGAATTTAGGGAAATGTTTTTGCAATTGTTCCAAGGATAAACAAACAATCAAACGCGCTGAACTGGAAGCCAGTAAAAAACCGGGTACGCCATAAAAACTCAGGCGGCAGAGCCATAAAAAAAAGATACGATTGCTTTATCCAAAGCTTGCCTATGAATGTTAATGACACTTGCAAATGCTGGTGCTAATCTTAGGATGATACGGTTTGCGTTTAAGATACGCGCCACTGATGCTTGATATGGGTGACACCAAATTGCCCCCCCCCCACACTGAAATATTACAGTGACATTGTAAGCCTCGTACAGCCTCATTATATGCAGATGTTTCCTTTCTCTTTATTGCCGCCTTTATGGCTGCAGGGGGTCCCTGAACATCAGAGACAGAAAGCTGAGATTGCTATAGGACAAGGGTGTCAAACTCGATTTCATTAAGGGCCGCATCAAGGTTGTATTTAACCTCGGGGGGCACTGGGGGGGGGGCAGCTCAACCTCACTAGTGTTGAGGTCACCTGTGGTGGCCCAGGTGTGGCTAGGGGGGAATCCTCCTTTAGCCTTCTGCCAGTGAAAATGGAGCTCCGGAGGGCCGGATGTAACAGAAGGCTGCTGGAGGCCATCACAGCTGAAAACGGAGCTCGGGAAGGCCGTGTGTGGCCCTCCCCAGCTCCATTTTCACCAGCAGAAGCACCACAGGCCGGTCCTTTGCTATCTCCAGGGCAACCCCGCAGGCCAAACCTAAATACCCCGTGAGGCGTATCTGGCCCAAGGGCCTTGACTTTGACACCACTCCTATAGGAAGTACATTATGAGCAGGTGTGCGCTTGAAAAATTGTAGCAATGGGTTTGCTGCTCTCTCGCTGGGTGGGCGTGGCCATGGTGGGTGTGGCCCATTCGGCCTCCTGCACCGTGGGAGGAAGTGTTTTTCGCCCTCCCCAGGCTTTAGAGCCTCCGGGGAGGGTGAAAACTGCTTCCCCCCGGCTCTGGAGGCCCTCCGGAGACCCAAAAAAAGCCGGTTTGCGGACTTCCAGAACTTCCAGTAGACCCATTTTTCACCCTCCCCAGGATCCAGAGGCTTTTCTTGAGCCTCCAGGAGGGCGGGAAACTGCCTCCAGGGCCTGGAAACAGGCCCGTTTCCAGAATTCCAGAACCTTCAGTAGGCCCGTTTTCCCCCTTCCCTGAGCCTCCACACGGGCCCTGTACTTACCTGGCATCCAGCCTTGCTGGGTGATGATGTAATGAAAGGGCTTTGGGATTCCTATTATGGAATCTGCCTGAAGGAGATAGATCTTTGTCATGTAGAATAGACTGGCTCAGGCCTTTAGGGCCCATTGACAAAGGATGAGTTTCTGCCTCCTTTTTAGGGGAAATATTCTGTCCTTTTAATAATTCCTAATATCTCATTTTCCTAGGAGAGGGGTGGGTGCTAGCATCCTACAAGAGCAGTGATAGGTTTCAAAAATTGCTTGAACCTACTCTGTGGGTGTGGCCTCCTTTGTGGGGGTGGCTTGCCGCCCATGTGACCGGATGGGAGTGGCTTGCCACCCATGTGACTGGATGGGGGTGGCTTGCTGCCCATGTGATTGGATATGAAGATGCCGATGACACTTGTCAGAACCACCTTAAATTACCTCACACACAGCACTGGCATGCATAAGAATATGATGTCAACTTGTTTTTTAAAAGGCATCTTTGGTTTGCATTAAAACAACTTCAACACACGCAATGTTCTGATTGCACCACAAACGCAGTAGTCATCCTTCCCTTTCACAGAGGCACTGAGTTTTATAAATATGAGCATGATAGTGTAGAATAATCATATCCAAGGACCAGTGGTGGGTTTCAAAAATTTTTGGAACCTCTTCTGTAGGTGTGGCCTGCTTTTTGGGTCCACTGGGGGAACCTCTTCTAACCGGTTCGGTAGATTTGACGAACCGGTTCTACCGAATAGGTGCGAACTGGTAGGAACCCACCTCTATTCAAGAGGCACGGGATGCCCAATAAAGGCGTGCGGGGGGAGGAAACGAACTCTGCTCTGACATTGTCATTACAAGTCCTTTGCCCAAATCGCGCCCAGATTGTAGCTGCTGGCTCTTCAGTTTGCTTCTAAGAGCAGCTGAATCTGCTGATATTAGCAGGAAACGAGACGGATATTTGGAAGACCGAATTGCTGAAGTCTGCAGATCAGGCTGTTGTTCAAGGCACAAAAACAAATTGGACAGAGTTTTCCTTTCAGGCCCTTTTTTTATCCCAGAGGATCCTGGCATGTTTACTCCCTTCCTATTCTCCTTTCCAATGTACAGTCAGAGCGAACCTGGGAGGTTTTGGCTGAACCCTGTCCCTTTTTCTTTGAAATAGTGTAAGGATGCAGCCAAAGCCTGCTGTTTTTTTTTTCCTCCTGGATATAGGAAAGGAAAACGATTGCTGGATTCTTCTCACTTTTGTTTCCCTTCCCACTGAAAGGAATAGAATAGAACAGGGGTGTCAAACTGGATTTCTTCGAGGGGCAGATCAGCATTATAGTTCTCCTCCACGGGCCGGGGGGGATCAAGGAGCAGGGGGAGGGGAGACACGACAGAGGCCTCCTAGCCAAAACAGGATGCACAGAGTTCCCACAAGGCAACTGCACCAATGGTGAAATCTAAAAAAAAATATTTACTACCGGTTCTGTGGCCATTTTTGGTGGGAGTGGCCTGCTGGGGTCACGTGACTGGGTGGGCGTGGCTATGTAGTCATGTAACTGGGGGATCAAAAGACAGAAACTCACTTTAACAATGTCCTGCTGGAGTAGGGTTAGACTAGATGACCTCCAGGTCCCTTCCAGCCCTGGATTATCCTCTGAAGCTGCATCTAGTGCCAGGTTTGTAGTCCTTTCTTCCTTTTCCTCTCCTTTTTCCCTCCCTCCCTCTCTCTCTCTCTCTCTCAGCACTCCCCACCCCCGTTTACGTCTGCTGGGAGCAAAAAACCCCACCCTTGCATTTCTGGAGAAGCTGTAGTAAAATAACATTTACAATTTAAAAAAAAAAGTTCCGAAGATCAGTTGTGTGATCGTCGGAATGTTTTTTTAAAAAACTTTTTAAAGTATTTTTTACTACCGGTTCTGTGAACCGGTAGCATTTTTTACTACCGGTTCTGTGAACCGGTAGCATTTTTTGCTACCGGTTCGGGTGAACCAACCCGAACCAATAGCATTTCACCCCTGCCCCCACATGGCCCGTTTTGGGCCTTCCCGTTCTCCAGCAGCACTCCGCCAGCCAAAAATGGGCCGGCCTGAAAATATCAAAGGACTGGCCTGCAGTGCCTCTCCGCATGCACACACACACACACACACATACCGTGCAGGTGCGGCAGAGACCCCAAAATTAGTTGCCCATCGGGAGGCGCATGCACAGGTGCGGTGCAGTTGAGCTGGGGCGATGACTTGTGTGCCCTCAGAGAGAGGGCTCCTCAGGTCACCTGGCTGTGACACCTGTGCCAGAGGTTCACCATCATGGACACAGAGTATATATGGTGTTGGGGAGCACCAGATGTCAGCTCTGACAATTGACGAACTGACCAACAAAGCCTTAGTGCTTTGTTGGTCAGTTCGTGCTGCAAACCGCATCTGTGTTTGGCTGATTTTAACCCTTCGGAACCTGACAACTTGCATTTACATGCTTTAGAATTGCTAGGTGGTCAGGAGCTGGAGCAAGGAACGGGAGCTCACCCCATCACACGGCACTGGGGTCTCGAACGTTGGCTGTCCGATTTCCAGCATCTTTCCTGCCATTTCTCAATTCCGATACCAACATGCCCTCTCTTGTTGAGAAGCTGGCCTGGCAGATTTCCCCGTGGCTGTGGCTGTCACAGAGAACTGCTCACATGGGAAAGGTAGGTGTGTTGTGACAGATATTGAGGACTTGAGTAATGCAGTTTCCGCCTACTCTCTGTTAGTAGACTGTGTTGTATTGTGATAGATCAAAGCGACATCCAGTTTCCTCATCCTCGCCTCCTCCACAATAGCTTTTAAATAATTTCCAGCCTGACTTGGAACATGCAAACACATTCCACATTCTCCTTACTACTCCTGTTCTGAGCCAGATGACACACACATCGAGATTGCTTTCCAAGCCTTGGAGTGGGCTGTGAAAGTACGACTTTGTTCCCCACCCACTGAGGATGCCCGTCCTACCTTCCGCATCATCAGCTGTTCATGGGGGATGTCATCTGTTTTGAACAAAGAGAGTGTGCCAACTCTCCAGGCGCCTACACCTGGACTTTTGCAGATGCTTCCTGGATTTTATAAGGAATGTCAACCACTTGGTTTTGGGATCTTGACTGCATGCCCTATTTGTATCCCAGTTTTGGTCACCATGACATGTAAAAAAAGATGTGGAGACTCTAGAAAGAGTGCAGAGAAAAGCAACAAAGATGATTCGGGGACTGGAGGCTTAAACATATGAAGAACGGTTGCAGGAACTGGGTATGTCTAGTTTAATGAAAAGAAGGACTAGGGGAGACATGATAGCAGTGTTCCAATATCTAAGGGGTTGCCACAATAAGAATAAGGTAAAGGTAAAGATTCTTTTCGCGCATACACTATGCTGCCAAAAGTATTCGCTCACCTGCCTTTACTCGCATATGAACTTACTGTAAGTGACATCCCATTCCTAATCCTTAGGGCTCAATATGACGTCGGTCCACCCTTTGCAGCTATAACAGCTTCAACTCTTCTGGGAAGGCTGTCCACAAGGTTTAGGAGTGTGTTTATGGGAATTTTTGACCATTCTTCCAGAATCGCATTTGTGAGGTCACACACTGATGTTGGACGGGTTTACGTGGCCTACCACTTCGTGGCTGAGTTGCTGTCGTTCCCAAACACTTCCACGTTCTTATAATACAGCTGACAGTTGACTGTGGAATATTTAGGAGCGAGGAAATGTCTCGACTAGATTTGTTGCACAGGTGGCATCATATCACAGTTCCACGCTGGGATTCACTGAGCTCCTGAGAGCAACCCATTCTTTCACAAATGTTTGTCAACACACTCTGCATGCCTAGGTACTTGATTTTATACACCTGTGGCCATGGAAGTGATGGGAACACCTGATTCTGATTATTTGGATGGGTGAGCGAATGCTTTTGGCAATATAGTGTATGTGCTAGTCGTTCCCGACTCTAGGGGGTGGTGCTCATCTCTGTTTCAAAGCCAAAGAGCCAGCGCTGTCCAAAGATGTCTCCCTGGTCATATGGCCGGTACGACTAAACGCTGAACGCTGTTTCCTCCCCACCAAAGGTGGTTCCTATTTTTCTACTTGCATTTTTACGTGCTTTTGAACTGCTAGGTCAGCAGAAGCTGGGACAATTAACGGGAGCTCACTCCATTACGCCGCGCTAGGGATTCGAACCGCCGAACTGCTGACCTTTCTGATCGTTAAGCTCAGCGTCTTAGCCCTTGAGCCACTTACTGCTTACCAAAAGGTGGTCTGGATTCCCAAGGGCTGATTTTTCACCAAGAAAGCCCAACGGCTTGGCACTCAGATCTCGAGACCCATCCAGTGAATGCTACTTTTCCAAGAACACATTTCGGGCATTGCGCAAGGGCAGAGTTTTTATAAGGATGGGAATAGCCCTTAAAACAGGCTCTTCTCAGAGTTATCCACGCCCTGGTCACCTCCCAACTGGACTGTTGTAGTGTAATGCACATAGGTCTACTCTTGAAAGTATCTGGCATCTTTAGTTAGATTGCATCGGATGAGGAGAGCACACCTTTTGCCTTCTGTCCTGGCCACTTTTGTACCGAGGCACAATTGAGAGCATTTTAACAAACGGCATCCCTGTTCGGTTCAGTGTTTGCTGTGCCTCAGGTAGAAAGCCCCTACAGAGAGTGGTGAGGACAGCCAAGAAGATTATCAGACACTCGCTTCCTGTCATTCAGGATACTGCTGATAAGCGCTATGTGCTTAGAGCTCAAAGCATTGTTAGAGACCCCCACACAGCCACTTTACAGTCTGTTTCTGTTGCTCCCCTCTGGGAGGAGGTTTCAAAGTTTTTCCAACAGGACTAACGGATTCTGTAACAGCTACGTTCCCTGTGCCGTCCGTCTGGTAAACTCGCAAGATTCGTTTCTCTCACCAAGTACACGGATCCATCCGAACTAGACTGTGTTGTTTCTCTGGCAGGGGGAAATTCTGCATCTCTTTCTGAGACACGGCTATCTTTCCACGAGGCCAGCTGTAGGCTTGTCACCATCATTCCCTTTTATACAGTGATGAAATCTAATTTTTTTTACTACCGGTTCTGTGGGTGTGGCTTGGTGGGCGTGGCTTGGTGGGTGTGGCATGGTGGGGGTCATGTGACTGGGTAGGCGTGGCAATGTAGTCACGTAACTGGGGGGGGAGACAGAAACTTTAACAATGTCCTGCTGGAGCAGGGTTGGACTAGATGACCTCCAGGTCCCTCCCAGCCCTAGATTATCATCTGAAGCTGCATCTAGTGCCAGGTTTGTAGTGCTTCCTTCCTCTCCTTTTCCCCTCCCTTCCTTTGTTTCTTTCTTTTTCTTTCTTTCTCTTTCTTTCTCCTCCCTTCCTTCCTTCCTTCTTTCCTTCCTTTCTTTCTCAGCACTCCCCAGCCCCCAATTTTGGCCTAACAGGCTTCAGGGAAGCCTGCTGAGAGCAAAAACGGACCCACCCCAACCCCTGCATTTCCAGAGAACCTGTAGTAAAAAAAAAAATGCTTAAAAAGTTTTTTAAAAGTTCTGAAGATTAGCTGTGCGATGTGCGATCATCGGAACTTTTTTTTTAGTATTTTTTACTACCGTTCCTGTGAAACAGCAGCATTTTTTACAACCAGTTCAGATAAACCTGCCCGAACCGGTAGCATTTCATCCCTGCTTTTATATAAATTGTCGAAGTGAACTTGAATTCCTATTGGGGCTGCAGAATTCTGCAACTCAGCCCTTGCTTTGGGAGCTGTCCAGGGTCCTGATTTATACTTCAGGCAACCTCCTTGGCTTTGCCAAATTGGATGTGAGCCCTGAAGTTCAGCCTCCATAGAGCAGGATATTTATTCAACACATGGTTCATATTTCTGTTTGACAGATGTCAGAGACTGGGCCCAAGGGAATACAGATAGTTTTCTAACATTATACGAAGAATTCTCATAAATAATTATTCTCAGCTACCTGCTGAGAGGACAAAACCCTGCAGTTAAGATCATTCGCTGCGATCGTATGAGCTAGCAGAATAAAGATTGAATTCTGGTCCATCCAAACTAAAAATACCTACCCTGTTCTCCATTTACTTTAATCAGTTCTTCATCACAGAACTGGTGCTCTAGTAGCTGAATTGCCTAGTCCAGTGGTCGGCAACCTTAAACACAAAGAGCCACAAAGGTCCTAGCCAGAAGCCCCCCCATTCAATTCTGGAGCCAACCGGAAGTCAGGCTACCATCGCCTGTTCAATAGCAATTCAACACTTCCTTCCCATCAACGTAACTATATACGGAATAATCACCTATTCTTTCTAATAACCCAATCAAACTGTAATTGTCAAGGCTGTTCTGTTCTTAACTGTATTTTTTAGTTGTGTTTCGATATTATTTTATGATGTTTGTAAATTGCCCGAGATCACGCGGGTGAGATTGACGATGTAGAAATTAATTGAATGGATCATATTTCTCAATCCTCAAGAATAGGGTAGGGTAGGGTAAGGTAGGGTAGGGTAAGGTAGAATAGAATAGAATAGAATAGAATAGAATAGAATAGAATAGAATAGAATAGAATAGAATAGAATAGAATAGAATAGAATAACAGAGTTGGAAGGGACCTCGGAGGTCTTCTAGTCAAACCATCTTTCCAAGCAGCCTCCATGTCTCCAGTGTCTTTTTCCCCACTTGGAGCCCAACCCAGAAGGACATTTTGCTTCTCATCCAAGAAGCTTCTTCAGTTCTGAAGAAGGATGATGCACATGTGTTCTCTGATTTTATACAGGGAAGGGGGACGGGGATAATTAATCAGCTCCAAACTCCTAACAGGATCTTCAACATGAAATTACAATTGTAATTAGCATTCGCTAAAGATTACCCATAATAAGAGATGAAACAGCAGGTCTATTTTTTTTTCTCCTTCCCTTCCTGGGGTGCTACGAAAAAACAACGTTATGTCCATTACTCTATTTCATGCACATTTAACGTTCCTTTGCCAGCAGTGAGGCAAGATTTCTAAAACCTACATTCCTTGCATTCCTGTAATAAAAGTCTAGCTCTGGCTTGAAAATGCTCCCTTTCCCGGCATGATTCTGTCACCAGCAGGGGAATTTTCTTCAAACAAAGAAAAGTCAACTGCAGCTGACACGCTCAAAAACCTGCAATATACTGAGCTGATGGCTAAGAAGTCTGGGAATTGTCATCCCAAAACAGTTAACAGAATAATAAGCATTGGAAGGGATCTTGGAGGTCTTCTAAGAGCCAAGGTGGCGCAGTGGTTAAATGCAGCACTGCAGGCTACTGCTAGATCAGCAGTTCAGCGGTTCAAATCCCACCGGCTCAGGGTTGACTCAGCCTTCCATCCTTCTGAGGTGGGTAAAATGAGGACCCAGATTGTTGGGGGCAATATGCTGACTCTCTGTAAACCGCTTAGAGAGGGCTGAAAGCCCTATGAAGCGGTATATAAGTCTACTGCTATTGCTATTGCTATTGCTATTGCTATTGCTATTGCTATTGCTATTGCTATTCTAGTCCACCCCCCCTTGCTTATGCTGGAGATCCTATATCATTTCAGAGAAATGGTTGTCCAATTTCTTCTTAAAAAACTCCAGTGATGCAGCACCCACAACTTCTGGAGGCAAGTTGTTCCACTGATTAATTGTTCTCCCTATCAGGAATTCATCTATCATTCTAGATTAGTTCTCGCCTTGCTTCCATCCATTGCGTCTTATCCTGCCTTCAGGTGCATTGAAACATGGTTGACCTCCTCTTTGTGGCCGTCCCTCAAATATTGGAAGGCTGCTATCATGTCACCCCTAGTCCTTCTTTTCATCAAACCAGACATACCCAATTCCTGCAACTTTTTCTTCATATGTTTTAGTCTCCGGTTCCCTAATCCTCTTTGTTGCTCTTCTCTGCACTCTTTCCAGAGTCTCAACATCTTTTCTACATCGTGGCGACCAGAACTGGATGCAGTATTCCAAGTGTGGCCTTACCAAGGCCTTATAAAGTGGTACTAACACTTCACGTGGTCTTGATTCTATCCCTCTTGTTAATGCAGCCTAGAACAGCCTCCAGCTGTTCTTCTGCCCCACTGATGTCTGACTCTCAAGGCAGCTGATAACTGTCAGACAGCCCTGGCCCCCTTTCTGCCTCCGACGCAGAGCCCTCATCAGAGCCTTCCTCAGACTCCAGGACTGGCCTTCCCAACCTCCTCACTGTCCGAATCTGCTATCAGCTCCCTTGGTGGGCCACAACAATCTCACTATTCAGCAGTAAAATATCTCACATAACCAAGAATACCAGCTGAAGGTCAATAGGATCCGATTTAATAGCAGAACCTGGATTTACAGGTGACCTTTTGCAATGACTAAGAATTTAACACCCATTTAGTTGAATGCCCTCATCCTTGGGGTTCAGAAAAAAACCCTGAGTGTTGCTATTCTAGAGGCAATATCAGTGGTGGGATTCAGCCGGTTCGCACCTATTCGGGAGAACCGGTTGGTAACTTTCTAAGTAGTTCAGAGAAGCGATTGTTGGAAGAAATCTCCTTTTGTTTTTTTCTACTTTACAGGGCTAATCCTGTAAAGAAGGCGGGAAGGAAACATTCTGGTGTTGTTTCTAGCCTCATCTTTATTGCCTTGCTTACAGAAACTGCCTCTCTGGTTAACCCTTATTACATTGCAACAGCTAAGGCGAAGCGTCCATTGACCTGAGTGACCTTGAGTTGGCCACGCCCATCCAGTCACATGACCACTGAGCCCCACCTACCCTGCTGGACATTAGGGCAGAGAACTGGTTGTTAAATTATTTGAATAATTTATATATACAATATATATATATACAAGTAGCCCTCTACTTTCAATAGTTTGTTTAGGAACTATTCAAACTGACAATGGCACTTTAAAAAAACTGACTTATGACATTTTCAACACTTACCATCTTTGGAGCAATGCCATAGTCACGTGATCAAAATTAAGGCACTTGACAACTGGTTGTCCCAAAGCTGCTTTTTCAAGAGGAAACAAGGTTGCCAACATTTTCTAGCTTGTTACACATCCATCAAGCATGATAAAATGTCCCTTCCTGCTCTTCACAATTTCCAACATCTATTTGAAGTGCCTTTATGTATTCTAGACATCTAATCTGATGGCAATACATTTTTGGGGGTCAAATATTCTCTTTAAAATTAAAATATAGCACATGTTTAAATCCTTTCAGCCACATGCTTTCTAGTTGCACTTTAGACAAGGATTTCCACCAGCATCTGGGGCAAACAGATTTCTACTCCATAAAACTATTGTCTAACTTTAATAGATGCTTTATCTGCAAAATTCTGTGTTGGTGCAGCTAAAACACTGCAACAATTTACGGCATCCCTGATTTTTTTACATTTTATTTTATTACTAGCTAGATACCCGTGCTTCGCAACGAAACTATGTGATCGGGCTATGCCGGAGAAATTTGGTTCACAATCCGTTGGCTCAGTGGTGGTCGGTGATTGAAACACATAAGAGAATTTCGCTCCCGCCGCCTTGAGTCCGGAAGCAGTTCCATAGGTGGAAGGTGTAGACATTTTAGTGAGGTAGTGACGTTTAGTACTGTATGGAGCCCCAGATTGTTCCTGAGTGAAGAAGTGGAAAATCTGCCAGTTAGAACTGAGATAACGGAATGTGAGGCAACTGGCCGTTGGAACAGAGTTCTTTTCAAGTGGAGAGGGGGAATAGAATGTCTAACTCTTTAGCATCAGAGCATGTTAATATAAGGCAACTGGCAGTTGGAACAGAGTTCTTTTCAGTGGGGAGGGGGAGTAGAGCTCCTAAGCATCAGAGCATGCTAATTACTGTTTAAAAAATACTAACAAGTTGATGTTCATTTTAAAAAAATCCTTTCTTAGTGAGCACTTAGAAGCCAAGAGGAACATACCTGCCAAATTTCAAGTTTGTAGACTTTACGGTTCTGGAGATTTTGGGATGAGTGGGTGGTATTTGCCATATATACATGGCAAATGGTTCGATTCCCAGCAAGGGTATGGCTAGCTGATGAGAGTTAAATAGCTTGAAATAGATCTATACTAGTCTCCCTTTATTTATTTATCAGCACAAATATAACAAATATATGTGTGTGTGTGTGTGTGTGTGTGTGTGTGTGTGTGTGTGTATGTATATGTATGTATGTATCTGCCATTCTCATCTTCATTCTAGTCTATTTTATTTTATCACCTTTAATACGTCTCATTGGTTGAACCAATGGAGACTAACTGTTTGACGCCTGGTGATTCTGAGGAGGGAATGGATGCTTTTCGGGGGATGTTTGATAAGAAAAAGAATGTGATCCATTTGCTTTGACCGAACCATTAATTCTTCCCAAGAAAGGACAGCCATAAAAAGCATATTGTGTTATAAAACTGAAAAAGGGCCCTTTAGTATTTTAAGAAAATTTTTAAAAAGATTTTTTTCCCCTAAAAATGTCTCCTTTTTCATCTCCACCCCCCCGTGCTAGTTTCCACCATTTACCTGAACTTGATCAGGAGTTCTCTTTCAGGTGGATGGAGGTGGGAGGGAGGGAAGAATGCAGGGGTGGGTTGCTGTCAGCGTTACTGCTGGTTCGGTGTGCACAAAAAAATTGCGTCTGTGCACAAATAGGTCTGCAAATGCGCAAAACATTAAAAATTAATTTGTTCAATGAAAATTGTTCTGAGCATGCGCAGAACTAAACATTAAGATGGTGCCACCGTAGGACAACTGGTTCGGGGGCATGGCAGGCCTGGGTCACTGCCGGTTCCAGTGACCCAGGCCACCAAACCACTGCCGGTTCGATCCAAACTGGTCCAAACCAGTAGGAACCCACCACTGGCCATAGTTATCCCAAAGGTGCTTTTTCAAGAGGCAATACATCATGGACCTTGTAAATATTTGCACTATTGTAAACATATATTACAATAGTGAAATGGAGGCATTTGATGTGCATCTAAAATCAAAACCTGAATTGCACAGATGCCGAGCAATCTCACACTTGAAATGAAATAAGACTGCAAAATAAACATGTGTGCTGTAAATCAATTAAATATCATTTATAAAGCATAGATAGATGATAGATAGATAGATAGATAGATAGATTTATAAACTATAGTGCAAGTCATCCACCCACCCACCCACCCACCCATCTATCTATCTATCCATCTATCCATCTATCCATCCACCTAACTACCTAATCTATCTATCTATCCATCCATCCATCAACCCTCCCACCCAACCTATCTATTTATCTATCTTTCTTTCTATCTATCTATCTATCTATCTATCTATCTATCTATCTATCTATCATCAGTCTATCTGTCTATCTGTCCACCTGTCCACCTGTCCATCTATCCATCCATTCATTCATTAATCCACCATCTACTACCTTCCTACCTATCATCTATCTGTCTTTCTATCCATCCATCTACTATCTATCTATATATCTATATCTATATCTATATCTATCTATCTATCTATCTATCTATCTATCTATCTATCTATCTATCATCAGTCTATCTGTCTATCTGTCCATCTGTCTATCTGTCCATCTGTCCATCTATCCATCCATTCATCCACCATCTACTACCTTCCTACCTATCATCTATCTGTCTTTCTATCCATCCATCTACTATCTATCTATATATCTATATCTATCTATCTATCTATCTATCTATCTATCTATCTATCATCAGTCTATCTGTCTATCTGTCCATCTGTCTATCTGTCCATCTGTCCATCTATCCATCCATTCATCCACCATCTACTACCTTCCTACCTATCATCTATCTGTCTTTCTATCCATCCATCTGCCATCTATCTATCTATCTGTCTGTCTCTCTGTCTATCTGTCTATCTGTCCATCTGTCTATCTATCCATTTATCCATATATCCATTTATCCATATATCCATCCATTCATCCATCTACTACCTTCCTACCTATCATCTATCTGTCTGTGTATCCATCCATTTACCTACCTACCATCCATCCACCTACCTACCTACCTACCTACTTACTTACCTATCATCTATCTATCCATCCACCCGTCCACCCACCCACTTACCTACCTACCTATCCATCCACCCATTTATCTATCTATCTAGCCATCCATCCACCCACTCATCTATCTATCTATCCATTCATCCACCATCTACCTACCTTCCTACCTATCATCTGTCTTTCGTTCTATCCATCCATCTACCATCTATTTATCTATCTACCTATCTACCTATGTATCTATCGTGTCTATCTATCGTGTCTATCTATCTACTGTATCTATATATATCTAATCTATCATCTAATCTTCAGGGCATCTTAGTAGGAGAAACAGTTGAGCAGTGGTTCAGAGAGCTGCCAATTCATCCATCTCTCCTCCATTGCTATTTTTGATCACCCAACCCAAAGCAGAGCTATTATTAAGGGGTGGGAAAACATCCGGAAGCCACTGTCCCTCTCATGCTGTGCATCCCAACACTATAGTCTCCCGCAAATAGGTCTGCCAACCCCCTCCGATACCCAGAATGATAGGTTAGTGCTCCCAGCCAACTAGGAAATTGACAGCTGGAGAATATTAGGTTGGCACAAGCTGCAATGAAAACGACTCTCTGAAGAGAGAGAGAGATCACAAACATCTCTGCAAAAACGAAAGAGTCTCAGGCCTGCAATTTTCCTGCCACTCCACTTACAACTCCAGGATCCCAGATTCAAGTTTGATATGAAAAGCTAGAATTCAGCCGTCTCAAAGGGACTTTTTCAAGAGACAGCTGGAATTTCGGTGGGGGGGGGCTTCTGTGATGATGTTTTGCTTCTCATCCAAGAAGCTTCTTCAGCTCTGACTGGATCGGTGGGGAATTCCAGTCAGAGCTGAAGAAAGTTCTTGGATGGGAAACGAGGCATCTTCAAAGGAAAAAAAACCCAGAAGGTCCAGTTGCCTCTTGCAAAAAGCACCTTTGGGGCAACCATGGCCTGGATGACGGAGAATCTCCTCAGCCGTCTAAAATTCAGTAGTGCAAATTCTGTATTTGTGTCCATTTTCAGAATTGTGGACGGGCTTCTCACTCCAAATGTCTGTCCTTAAATACACACAGACACCAGTGGTGGGATTCAAATAATTTAACAACCGGTTCTCTGCCCTAATGACCAGCTGGGTAGGCGGGGCTCGGTGGTCATGTGACTGGATAGGCATGGCCAACTTGACATCACTCACGTCAATGGGAGCTTCGCCTTAGCTGTCACAATGGAATAAGGGTTAACCGGAGAGGCAGTTTCTGTAAGCAGGTCAATAAAGATTAGACTAGAAACAACACTAGAATGTTTCCTTCCTTCCTTCCAGGATTAGCCCTGTAAAGTGGAAAGAAACAAAAGGAGATTTCTTCCAACAATTGGTTCTCTTAACTGCTTAGAAAGTTATGAACGGGGTTCTCCCGAATAGGTGCGAACTAGCTGAATCCACACACACACACACACACACACACACACACATTTTTATCCTAAATCAGTGTAGTCTAGCCAGGTCTCATTTTACATATAGGGCATGTCCATCACGTTTTGATCACCACAATATTACAAAGATGTTGAAGCTCTAGAAAGTGCAGAAAAGAGCAACAAAGATCATTAGGGGGCTGGAGGCTAAAACATATGAAGAACGCTTGCTGGAATTGGATATGTCTAGTGTGATGAAAAGAAGGACTAGGAACAGGGGTGGTATTCGGTTACTTTCCCTACTGGTTTGCAAATGTGAGCAGGCGTGCACATGGCCACGCATGTGCTTGAACTTCTTCTCGTGTGCTTTGATCGCGCACGCTGTTTGCACGCATGCGCACGGCTTGAAAATGTGCTTAAATAGGACGGCATAGAGCATTTCCACTACCGATCCAGGGGAGCTGGTCCGGATCAACTGAATACCACCTCTGACTAGGGGTGACATGATAGCAGTCTTCCAATATTTGAGGGGCTGCCCCAAAGAAGAGGGAGTCAAGCTATTCTCCAAGGCACCTGAGGGCAGGACAAGAAGCAATGGGTGGAAACTAATCCAGGAGAGAAGCAACCTAGAACAAAGGAAAAATTTCCTGACAGTTAGAGCAATTAATCACAGGAACAATGTATTTCCAAACATTGGAGGGTTTTTAAATATATATATGCATGTATAGGAGAGGAGAGAAGAATAAGAATAAGAATAAGAATAAGAATAAGAATAAGAATAAGAATAAGAATAAGAATAAGAATAAGAATAAGAATAAGAATAAGAATAAGAATAAGAATAAGAATAAGAATAAGAATAAGAATAAGAATAAGAATGTATGTATGTATGTATGAATGTATTTAGTGTCACTAAAAATCCCAGTAACAGTCTGACTAGCTGAGGAGAGCTAAATAGCTTGAAATAGATCTATACTAGTCTCCCTTTATTTATTTATCAGCACAAATGCTATATATATATATGTTTTTTTATTTGTGCTGATAAATAAATAAAGGGAGACTAGTATAGATCTATTTCAAGCTATTTAACTCTCCTCAGCTAGCCAGACTCTTACTGGGATTTTTAGTGACACTAAATACATACAACCATTTGCTTGAAATGGAGTAAGGTTTCATGCTTCTCTAGTTGTGTTTCAAAAAATCTCTTTTACTAGAAGTGACAACACACACACACACACACACACACACACACAGAGCATCACCCCAGGAAATAAATCCTCTGCCAGTTTTAATGCTTTTAAAGCCATCTTTCTCCAGCCTGGATGTGTTTATTGCCAGATCCTCTACATGCATACACTTAGCGAGATGCCCCCGTAATTTACAATTTAATAAGAGAAAAGGCTACTTTTAATATTTTCTCTTATTTCTTATTACAGGGCACCCCAGGACTAAAATAGCCTCATAAAAGAGATATGTGCGCCTTTCCATCTCAGCTCCCGTTTAATAAACTGGGCCCTAATGAGATTAATCAATCGAAGAGTCATCCATCAATTAATACCATGCATGCTTAATTTGGAACGATATCTCACTCGGCTTGCAGGAAATAAATGTTTTGTGCTAGGATGCAGAGCTTGGAGCCGGGCTGTGTATCTCGAAGGTGCTCTGGGTTAGTCCCATCCATACAAAAGGCTGCCAGAGACCATCTTAATAGGGTTAGTCCTGCTGCATTTGTGGGATCCTGCACTGTAGTTTCATAGCCAGTGGAAGTGGACATGAGGCCAAGGAAAAATGAATCTCAACACTGTGAAAAAGTACTTAACAAAAAAGAAAAGCCAACCCTCACGAAAGACCTGTTTTCTACTGCAGGAAGGAGAGACCATCTCCAAGCCATTTTTGTTTCTTCTGGAGCTGGAAAGATAGAACAGAGTAAAGTAGAATAGAGTAGAATAAGAATAAGAATAAGAATAGGAATAAGAATAGAGGAGATAAGAATAAGAATAAGAATAAGAATAAGAATAAGAATAAGAATAAGAATAAGAATAAGAGGAGAGAAGAATAAGAGTAGAATAAGAATAAGAATAAGAATAAGAATAGAGGAGAGGAGAGAAGAATAAGAATAAAAATAAGAGTAGAATAAGAATAAGAATAAGAATAGAATAAGAATAAGAATAGAGGAGAGGAGAGGAGAGTAAGAATAAGAATAGGAATTAGAATAGAGGAGAGTAGAATAAGAATAAGAATAGAGGAGAGGAGAGAAGAATAAGAATAAGAATAAGAGTAAGAATAAGAATAAGAGTAGAATAAGAATAAGAATAAGAATAAGAATAGAGGAGAGGAGAGTAAGAATAAGAATAAGAATAGGAATTAGAATAGAGGAGAATAGAATAAGAATAAGAATAGAGGAGAGGAGAGAAAAATAAGAAAAAGAAAAAGAATACAGTAGAGAAGAATAGGAATAGAGTAGAGTAGAGTAGAGTAAAGTAGAGTAGAATAAAAATAAGAATAGAATAGAATAGAATAGAATAACAGAGTTGGAAGGGACCTTGGAGGTCTTCTAGTTCAACCCCCTGCTTAGGCAGGAAACCCTACACTACAGGATAGGATAGGATAGGATAGGATAGGATAGGATAGGATAGGATAGGATAGGATAGGACAGGACAGGACAGGATAGGACAGGACAGAATATATATTTCTATTCTGTTCTTTTCTGTTCTGTTCTGTTCCATTCCATTTCTAATAGCTTGGTGTCGTCTGCAAATTTAATGAGTTCCCCATCTGTAATGGGACAAAGACAGATTTAGGCTTGGGGAATCCCACAAAGGAGGGGAAGCAGAGGTGGTATTCAGCCGGTTCTGACCGGTTCTGGAGAGCCAGTAGCGGAAATTTTGAGTAGTTCAGAGAACCGCAAATACCACCTCTGGATGGCCCTGCCCCCATCTATTCGCTGCCTCCCGAGTCCCAGATGATTAGCTGAGTCTTCTTTTGTTGCTCTGCGGTAGAGAGCAGAGTTGGAAAACATATTAGTAGGGTGGGGAGGAAATGGGAATTTTGCAGTATCCTTCCCCCAGGAGTGGGGAGGGGGATTTTGCAGTATCCTTCCCCCAGGAGTGGGGAGGGGGATTTTGCAGTATCCTTCCCCCAGGAGTGGGAAAAGAATGGGGGTTTTGCAGTATCCTTCCCCTTCCACCAAACCACACTATGCCCACCAAGCCATACCCACAGAACCACTAGTAAAAAAAATTGAATCCCACCACTGAGAGGGAATCATGTCAGCTATCATGTTATGCCATTGGCCTGGATGGTTGAGAATCTCCATCGATCTAGAAGTATATAACTCTTGGCTAGAAATTCTAGGAGCTCCAGATCCATCCGGACGATCATCAGGTTGGGAAGAGTTGGTCCATAAAACCCAGACATCCATCTTTCCCAGACAGTCAGGAAATGTCAAGTGTGGAACCCAGAACCCACTTTGTGCCCATAGGGAGGCACACGATGCCTTCTTTCTCCTTGAACCAATCTCCTAGTCTAAGCATAAATGGTCTCCAGGTTGCTATTATCACTCTGCCTGGTGAATCATTCAGAGAATAGCTCCGAGATTTACTGCCCTGGCCCGTGAGTTAGCAGCGAGGAATTAATCCAAATGAATATTCATGGGATGGGAGCACCGTCGGTCGCACCGTTTTCATTTAGGGGTTTTGTTTTTTTCCTTTTTAAAGAAAGGGAAAGAAATGTCAGGAAGGCAGTTCTGGATTTCCCCATCCATAAAATGCACAGGCAATAAATCCATTGCCTCGGATGACTACCCCCCCCCTCCCCGCTGCCACAAATGGGCATCTCATTATGAGACCCTCCTGTAAAAGTACAAAGGCCAGTTTTAATAGGTGGCTGAATCAGCAACTTATGCAAATAAATTGCGCAAATTATGCACTGCCTCTGTAATCAGCAGGCACCGGCAGCTCGGCTGGCGAAAGATAGCTCATTTCCAAGTGCTTGGTCAGTAGCTGTAAGTTCAAGTAATGCCTCCTTCTATGGGGCATCCAGTTGGCCAATATTCATTTCCTCCGTGTTCTGACCCAGCTCCACAAACAAGACAAACCCTCTGTAGGTAACGCAACGATTCCTTTATTAGGAGCGGCGCAGCCCCGGCGAAAAGTTTCACCGCAGGCTAACAAGTCTGTCTGGCAGGGAGGTGAATAGCTGTCTGCCACATCTGTTCATCTCCGCCCCCTGCCTTTTATCCCCAGAGGTAGGGTGGGGCTTTGCTAGCAGCAGTGGCTGTTCTGTCTCAAGAACCGGCCCATAGATTTCCACTGCTCTCCTCTCCTCTGCCTTCTGTGCATCTGTACGTCAGACACTGGACCCAGCGATTCCTCCTCTTCCTCATCAGCCACCTCCAGACCTGGGGGCTATTGACTCTCCATCTGAGGGCTGACGGATGGCCCAGGCTCTGCCTCTGCTCTGCCTGGGGAGGGGAAAAACAGGCCTACCGGAAGTTCCAGAAGTACCGGAATTAAGTACCGGAAGTACTGGAAAAAGGCCTGTTTCTGGCCTCCGAAAGGCCTCCAGAGCCCGAGGAACAGTGGTGGGTTTCAAATTTTTTTAGAACCTCTTCTGTAGGTGTGGCCTGCTTTGTGGGAGTGGCTTGCCGGCCATGTGACCAGGTGGGAGTGGCTTGTCAGACATGTGACTGAGTGGGAGTAGCTTGTCAGACATGTGACTGGGTGGGTATGGCCAACTTGTAAAACGTGGGGAAACCCACTTAACAACGCTCTTGCTTAGCAACCAAAATGTTGGCTCAGGAACTCTGGCATTGAAGCACACAAGTCTTAAAGCTGTCAAATTACAAGACCCTTGCACCCCTAACCCAGGGGTGTTCAAACTTGACAGTTTTAAGGCTTGTGGACTTCAACTCCCAGAATTCCTCCTCTCGCTCTTCATCTTGATGATGTGCGGATGGGTGGTGGGTGGGAGCTGGAACCAGTTCTAAATGGCACTGTAGATTTGTGGAACCTCTTCTATAGAAGAGGTTAGAGCTGGCAGGAACCCACCCCTGCCGGGGAAGGTTGTTTTCGCCCTTCCGGAGGCTCGAGGAAATCCTCTGGAGCCTTTGGAGGGGGAAAACAGGTCTACTAGAAGCACCAGAAACAAGCCCGTTTCCATCCTCCGGGGCACCTCCGGAGCCCAGGGGAAGCAGTTTTCGCCTCCAGAGCCTGGGGAGGCGAAAACTCCCCCACTGTGGTGGAGGAAGCCAACTAGGCCACGCCCCCATGGCCATGCCCACCCAGCAACCAGGCAAAGAACCGGTTGTTAATTTTTTTCAATCCCACCCCTGGTTAGCTTTTCTGTTAAACTGCTCATAATTCAGTACAAAGGATAACCTAAAGATATTTAACAGGGAATGTATATAATAACCTAAGAAGGCCCCTACCTTTTCAGTGAGCAGAAAATTTGGTTATAGACCAATATTTTTTTCCCCTGCATGTTTCTACAAGATTAATTTTACACTGGGCTGTTTTTTAAGTAGTCTTCCATTAAATATCAATGCATACCTTTCAAGGGATAAGGGGGAAGAAGGATGAGGGATGGCACCGAAATCTGTTTAAATAATACAATGCAAAATTATTCATGGTATACGGAGTCCCTCCTCTCTCTCTGAAATCTGAGTCTTTAATAAATCCAAAGCTAAGGAAATGATACTGCTTTTCTTCATTGCATGGATTTGGGGAAACAGGCTATTTAAAAGGGCTTTATAGTTTTCAATATAAGAATGTGAATCAAAAACGTCTATTGGTTCTATCCAATCTAATATATTTCATGCAAAAATTGAGCATTGTGCAAGTCCGTGAGAGATAACTAGCATATCATCCCCGTCCTCATTCGCTATTGGGCAAAGAATTGGGGCTGATTGTTGTGGCCCGCCAACGGCCAGCAGAGCTGGCAGCAGATTCGGGCAGTGAGGAGGTTGGAGAGGAACATGGGCCAGTCCTGGAGTCTGGGGAAGGCTCGGATGAGGGCTCTGTGTTGGAGGCAGAGAGGGGGACAGAGCAGTCTGACAGTTATCAGCTGCCTTCAGAGTCAGACATCAGTGAGGCAGACAAGCAGCTGGAGCCTGTTCCCAGTGTGCGCATGCGCAGAGTTGCCAGAAGAAGGGAAATCTAAGAAACAAGGGTCAACTTGGGACGAAACCCAGAGTTGGATGGTGAATGGCCCCTCCCATAGGGAATAAAAGAGGAGCGAAAGAGGAATGGAGTTTGCAGGAGACAATTTGTTCATCCCTGCATTCTTGCCAAGCATTGCGGCGTCTGAAAGATATCGGCCTGGTCATTCTCCAAGCCTGATAAAGGTCAGTAATTGTGAACTATCTTGAAAGACAGTGGACCGGGACTTTGCTGGAGAGGAATTCACTGTAAATTAAATAAAAGGGGTTTATTGGGACAAGGACTTAGCTTCGTGCTGCTGAGGAAACCTAGGTCAGAACACTGATGGAAGATCTATTCAGACATCTCAAGCTCATATTCAACAATAATTTCCTAAAACTAGATGTTGGCAGTAGCGACTGACAGAGAGTCTTCACTTAACAACATTGCTGAGCGATCAGTCTAAGTTACAACAGAATCCCTAAAAAGATACTTATGACCTGGATTCAAAGTTCCAACAGCCAGGTTCTCCTATCTAGCCAAGATCATGGGATTGTATTTTGGGCACTTCGCAACAAATCCCCATTTACAGCTGTTTGCAGTGTCCTGCAGTCACATAACCATGATGTATTACCTTTTTTGCAAGAAACTGGAATTTACTTTAAGTTTTTTTAAAAAATGCCCCTAGGAAACAATGGACTCGCTTTTAATGGCCATTGAGTTCATTTATTACCCACCACACTCTATCATCTATCTATCTATCTATCTATCTATCTATCTATCTATCTATCTATCTATCTATCTATCTATCTATCATCTATCTCTACCTATCTCTCTATCTCTTTCTCTCTTTCTGCCGGCCTCTCTCTCCCATATCTATCTATCTATCTATCTATCTATCTATCTATCTATCTATCTATCTATCTATCTATCTATCTATCTATCTATCATCTATCTATCTCTATCTCTATCTCTATCTCTCTATCTATCTCTACCTATATCTATCTATCTATCTATCTATCTATCTATCTATCTATCTATCTATCTATCTATCTATCTATCATCTATCTAATCTCTATCTCTATCTCTATATCTATCTATATCTACCTATATCTATCTATCTATCTATCTATCTATCTATCTATCTATCTATCTATCTATCTATCTATCTATCTATATATATATATATATATATATATGAGATAAAGGAGGAGAGCCTGTGGCTAACACAACTGCCTAATATGTAATACAGCCCAGGTTCAAATCCCAGTAAGGGTATGGCTAGCTGATGAGAGCTAAATAGCTTGAAATAGATCTATACTAGTCTCCCTTTATTTATTTATTTATCAGCACAAATGCAACACACACACACACACATATCAGGTTGGTCATGTGATGACTCATTTAATGATACGCATGACTTAAGCCTGTAATTCCAAGTTCAATTATGGTCGTAGGTTGAGGACAACCAGTAACTGGCTTTTTTTTTTTTTTTGTGGATTCAAACTTTATCCCAGTGTTTTTCTGAATATCAAAGAAGGAGAAACGCAGTCTCTATGTGACGTATATATTTGGCAAACTATCTGAAAGAACATTTATAAATGAATTTGGCACAGGCTGCAAACGTACCATTAGAAAATCCTTGAATAAGCAGGATTCCCGATTGTTTGGAAAATACAGGATAGTGCAGAAGTATTTAGGAAGCACATTCAGCAGTAACAGATCCATTTTCCTATAACCACACACGAGTGGTGGGATTCAAAAATTTTTACTACCGGTTCTGTGGGCGTGGCTTGGTGGACATGGCGTGGCTTGGTGGGCGTGGCTTGTGAGCCTTGCAGGGGAAAGTTATTGTAAAATCTCCATTCCCTCCCAACTCCAGGGGAAGGATACTGTAAAATCTCCATTCCCTCCCAACTCCAGGGGAAGGATACTGTGAAATCTCCATTCCCTCCTCACTCCAGGGGAAGGATACTGCAAAATCTCCATTCCATCCCCACTCCAGGGGAAGGATACCGTAAAATCTCCATTCCCACCCATTCCAGGGGCAGGTTACTGTAAAATCTCCATTCTCTCCCAACTCCAGGGGAAGGATACTATAAAATCCACATTCCTCCCCCACTCCAGGGGAAGGATACTGTAAAATCTCCATTCCCTCCCCACTCCAGGGGGATACTGTAAAATCCACATTTCTGCCCCACTCCAGGGGAAGGATGCTGTGAAATCTCCATTCCCACCCACTGGAGAGGAAGGATATTGTAAAATCTCTGTTCCCTCTCCACTCCAGAGGAAGGATACTGTAAAATCTCCATTTCCTCCCACTCCAGGGGAAGGATACTGCAAAATCTCCATTCCCACCCAATCAGCTGAGACTCGGGAGGCAGAGAACAGATGGGGGCAGGACGAGTCAGAGGTGGCATTTACCGGTTCTCCGGACTACTCAAAATTTCTGCAACCGGTTCCCAGAACTGCTCAGAACCTGCTGAATGACACCTCCGGTACCTTCTCCCACTGCTATCTTACTCAGAACTGGATTCCTTCTATATAGTTGGCTTCCGGTGTGACTGTTTAAAAAGCTTCAAACTTTACAATCTGCATATATTTGCCTCTTTGAGGTAGCATCCTCTCTGAAAGTCTGTGATCAAAAGCCTAGCCAAACGGAGCCTGGCAACCACTTAAATTAAATGAGATGGGACATGCATCTAAGAAGGGCCTAGTGTTTGGGTTTTATTTCATTTTGTCTAGACAAATGATTGGCCTTTATTGTTTTTTCCGTGTCCTTTGGCTCTTGTTTTCAGAAGAAAAATAGGCCCAGGCTTGTCTCTGCTTCTGGCTAGATAGAACAAGGGATTTTCAGCCGCGCGGCTTCCTGGCAATCCCCCTCTTCCTCTGATTCAACTTTCTTAGCGACTTAATTAATGAAAAACACATTGTCTGTAAACTGAGATGCTTCATCCTTCCTTAGGAGCCTGAAGTTCAGTAATTAAATCATCTGTTCGTGGGCCAACAGGCTGGCAGGCCTTTGCCAAGAGGCTGGCAGGCAAGTCCCTTCTCCAGTTTTTCTCATTAGCTGAGCAAAGAGATAAACCACGTTAGGATGCGAGGCATGTAAACAGAAGGGAAAAAAAGGCTCCCGTTCCCGTTAGTTAGAACTGAGCAGCCCCTTAAACTGCTCTGGTTAAGACGCTTCTGAGAATGCACAGATCTAAGCAAACATCTGGAAGGCCCAGCCACAGCTGTGGCTAAGGGTTTTTTTTTTCCTTCTAAGTTTCACTTCCAGAATTCCTGCCTCCCTTGCATTCACGCTCCCCATCTGGAGAAGACTCTGCGAGTGCTTTGAGATGCACAGAAGAGGCAGGCAGCATGGAATTGGTTGCAGAAGACTGCTTTTTCCCCCCCCGTGCCATTGTTGGTTAGCATCCGGCATTATGTGCCCCATAGCAGTATTTCTCAAGCTTGGCAGTGTGGAAAGCCCCCATTCCCCCCCCCCAGGAGAATGAAATATTTTGGGAAATATTTAAAAAAAAGGCAGAATATTATATTTCCTCAAAACAGGGGTGGGCTTCAAAAATTTCAGCAAGAGGTTCTCTGCCTGGTTGCTGGGTGGGCGTGGCCATGATGGGCCTAGTCCAGAGGTGGGTTCCTACCAGTTCGCACCTATTCGGTAGAACCGGTTCGTCAAATCTACCAAACCGGTTAGAAGAGGTTCCACCAGTGGACCCGGAAAGCAGGCCACACCTACAGAAGAGGTTCCAAAAAATTATGAAACCCACCACTGACAGACACATACATAAACGCACAGACAGACAGACAGACTCACACAGAGAGAGAAAGAGAAAGAGAAAGAAAGGAAGAAATAAATAAAAGAAAGAAAGAAAGAAAGAAAAAGTGAGAGGGGCTGCCACAAAGAAGAGGGAGTCAAGCTATTCTCCAAAGCATCTGAGGGCAGGACAAGAAACAATGGTTGGAAACTAATCAAGGAGAGAAGCAGAGGTGGGTCCCTACCAGTTCGCACTTATTCGGTAAAACCGGTTCGTCAAATCTACCTAACCGGTTAGAAGACAGACAGACTGACTGACACAGAGAGAGAGAAAGAGAAAGGAATAAATAAATAAATAAATAAATAAATAAATAATAAATAAATAAATAAATAAGGAAGAAAAAGAGTGAGAGAGATGAAAGAAAAAAAGGAAAAAGGGACAGAGAGAAAAAAGGAAAGAGAGAGAGAGAGAGAGAGAGGGAGGGAGAGGGAGAGAGAGAGAGAACACATGGCCGGCAAGCCACTCCCACCAGGTCACATGGTCGGCAAGCCACTACCACAAAGGAGGCCACACCCACAGAGTAGGTTCGAAAAAATTTTGAAACCCACCACTGGCCTAGTCGGCCTCCTGCACCATGGAGGGAGGGGGGCGTTTTTACTCTCCCTGGGCTCCAGAGGCTTAATTAGATCCTCTGGGAGGGTGAAAACGTCCTTCCCAGACTCTGGAGGCCAGAAATGGGCCGCCTTCCTAAACTTTCAGTAGGCCTGTTTATCGCCCTTCCTGTGACTCCGCGCATGCACTTACCTGCATCCGAAATGGGCCGCGTGGGGACTCCTGGGAGGGGAGGGGTGGGCGGGGCCAGCCAGGAGTGGGATTTGGGGGTTCTCCGGACTGCACAGAATCTTAGCTAGAGGTTCTCCCGAACCCCCGCAAACACCCAGCAGCCCACCCCCTGCCCCAAAGGGAGAAATGGAGAGACAGGCTCTTGGAGACAGAAAGCAGCTTCCAGTCTTTCTTAATAGCCCACGGCAGATGCCAGCACTTAAGGAGATGAATAGCTTATTGGAAAGCGGAAGACAACTGTCTAGATGGCTCTATTCATAATGCCTTGTGTAAAGGATTTGATTGAATCACTCCCTTGTCCTCAAAAGGTAAAAGCAAAGTGAGCTTTGTTCCCATTTTCCACACCATTCATGATTTTATATCCTGGACTCATTTCTCTTTCTCTGGCCTGCTGCCCTTCATATTTTCGAGTCCCAGAAACTCTTCTTCACAGGGAAGTGTAGAAAGTTAGCACCTACCCCTCTCCTAGGAAAATGAGATATTTTAGGAAATATTAAAAGAATATTTCCCCTAAAAGGGAGGCAGAAACTCAGCTCTCCGCCTTTGTCAATGGCCCATTAAGGCCTGAGACAGTCTATTCTACATAACAAAGTTCTACCTCCTTCAGGCAGAGCCATAATAAATATCCCAAAGCTCTTGCATCGGCACTGAGCAACAGCTCAACCAAGCTTGGGACTCAAAAGACAGACAGACTACAATGTTGGCTAACACCCCTCCCCCTGGGAGTATGACCACCAATCAGAGTACATTTCTTAAACAGGAACAGGAAGCTCCAAGGCAGGACCCAAGAGAGAGTATAAAACTCATATCTGTCCTTTTTTTCCTTCAAGATCTTCGAGGCATGTGATCCCCTTTTCCCCCAGGATCTCAAACCATGTGGTCCTGTCCACCATCAATAAATCTTCTTTCCAAGCAACTTCCATGAATCCAGTGTCTTTTTCCCCACTGGGAACTGAACCCAGGTGGACATTTCTTCCAACTGAAGGTGTTCTACTTCTACCCTATATTTGCTTGCCTTTCTCTGCACATTTTCCATCTCCAGATAGGAGTGGGGAACTATGGTCCTTTTATGACTATGGACTTTAACGTCCAACATGGCTGGCTCAGGAATTCTGGGAATTGAAGTCCACAAGTCATAAAGGGGTCATCTTTTCCTCCACCTCTGACATGGAATCTGGAAAACCCAGAATTTCAAGTGTGGCCTTGGGTTTATATAAGGTCATTTCTACCTGGGTTGTTTTATTTTGAGGTCTCCTCTAAACTACTGCAAGTGTGTTTTTGCCTCCTCTTTCCTTTTTCATTCTCTGCCTGTCCCTCTAGATTTTCTGGTTAATTAATTGCTCAATTCTGCCAGTCACTTTCATTGCTTCAGATGCAAATCCCTCTACCTGCAACAGAATAGGAAGCTCGGCAGGATTGCAGTCTAAATCTTGTCCGCTTCAATTGATCAGTGTTAATAAACTCGGTATTTTCTTCCACTTAGGGTTGTTATGTAATCTACTTTACAGGGAATGATCTTCCAGTTCAGTGTTTGTCAACCTTGGTGATTTGAAGACTGTGGACTTCAACTCCTAAAATTTCCCCAGCCGGAATGGAGTAAACAATGGCTTTGGTTGGTGTTTTTGTTTTATTACTGCTGGATTAGGTTGAGATTTTATTCTCCGATTGGTTATAAACTCTGATTAGCCACTGGTAGCTTAAAGATGGGTAGAGCTAGGATTAGGGTTCCACCACAAAACCGCATTCGACTAAAGCGCGCTCGACGAAACCGCGTACCTGACGTCATCACAGCATGACGAAAAAAGCACGCTGTGAGCGCTAAAGCTAACATTAACCCCTAAACCTAAACCTAACCCCCCGAAACCTAACCCTAAACCTAACCCTTAACCTAACCCTAAACCTAACCCTTAACCTAACACTAAACCTAACACTAACCCTTAACCTAACCCTAAACCTAACCCTAACCCTTAACCTAACCCTAAATCTAACCCTAACCCTTAACCTAACCCTAAACCTAACCCTAAACCTAACCCTTAACCTAACCCTAAACCTAACCCTAACCCGAACCCTAAACCTAAACCTAACCCTTACGTTAACTTGAATCGGCTTGCTTTCAAAGCGCTTTTTAAAGTGCCCTTTTTTCTCCGCGGTCGCTGTTGTCGCGCTGCTGATGACGTCAGCGACGCGCTTTAATCGGGCGCGCTTTAGTGGACCGCAGTTTTGTCGTGCCACGAGGATTAGTTGTTAGGCATAATACACACACACACCAGTGGTGGGATTCACATAATTTAACAACCGGTTCTCTGCCCTAATGACCAGCTGGGTAGACGTGACTCAGTGGTCATGTGACTGGATAGGCATGGCCAACTTGACATCACTCACGTCAATGGGCGCTTCGCCTTAGCTGTTACAAGGTAATAAGGGTTAACTGGAGAGGCAGTTTCTGTAAGCAGGGCAATCAAGATTAGGCTAGAAACAACACCAGAATGTTTCCTTCCTGCCTTCCTTACAGGATTAGCCCCGTACAGTGGGAAAAAACAAAAGATTTATTCCAACAACCGGTTCTCCGAACTGCTTAGAAAGTTACCAACCGGTTCTCCCGAATAGGTGCGAACCGGCTGAATCCCACCACTGTTGCTTAGTAACCTCGTTTCTTTTCTTTGCCTGAATGGAACCTGGCAATATAGAACATTTCAAAGGGATGGGGAGAGTAGATTGTCTAGTTTCAAGTTACTTAGAAGAGGGGTCTCCCACCCCTGGTCTGTGGACCAGCTCCATGGCATGCCAGAAATTGGACCGCACAAACAAGCGTAGCCCCACCCACAGAAGGCAAGCAGCATGTAAAACCACGCTTCCTCCGGTCCATGGAAAAACCTCTCTCCATGGAACCTGTTTGCCCAAAGGTTTGGTGGTCACTGACTTAGAGAGTATTCAGGGCAGAGGGTGTGCCTTGTATACTTTCTGAGTAACTGGAAACTGGAAAATCTCTCTCCATCCTTTGGAAATCTATACATAGAAAAGGCAAATACCACTCACTCATCACGAAATCTCCAGAACCGTCAAGCCCACAAACTTGAAATTTGGTAGGTTTGTTCCTCTTGGCTTCTAGGTGCTCGCTAACAAAGGATTTTTCGAAATGACCATCAGAGCATTAGTATTTCTTATACAGTAATTAAAGCACTTTGATTAACACACTCAAGGAGTTCTACTCCCCCTCCCCACCTGAAAAGAACTCTGTTCCAACTGCTAGTTGCCTCACATTCCATTACCTCAATTCCAACTGGCAGATATTCCACTCCTTCACTCAGGAGCGGTCTGGGGCTCCTTACAGTACTAAATGTCGGTACCTCGCCAAAATGCTTACGCTTTCCACCTATGGAACCGCTTCTGGACTCAAGGAGGCAGGAGCGATATTCCCTTATGTGTTTATTTATTTATTTTTTATTTTATTAAATATATTTATATGCTGCCCAATCCCGAAGGACTCTGGGCGGCTTACAAAAAAATATAAGGAAAAAAAAACACATAACGATAAAAGAAAACAATTTAAAAACAACAAACCCCCTCATGTATTCATTCTAGTCGGGGCTGGACCTCAACAGTAAGGTCAACAGCCCCAGGCCTGCCGGAATAGCCAGGTTTTTACAGCTTTCCTGAAGGCCATGAGAGGGAGTATGGTCCGGATTTCCAGGGGGGAGCTGGTTCCAGAGAGTCGGAGCAGCCACAGAGAAGGCTCTCCTCCGAGGGCCCTCCGAGGATCTTACTGGCCGCTGGGAGGTATGTGGCAGCAGGCGGTCTTGAAGGTATCCTGGTCCTAAGCCATGTAGGGCTTTAAAGGTAATAACCAACACCTTGAATTGAGTCTGAAGACCAATTGGTAGCCAGTGCAGCTCACGGAGGACAAGTGTAACATGGGTGTACCTCGGCACACCCAATATCGCCCGCGCAGCTGCATTCTGAACTAACTGCAGTCTCCAAACGCTTTTCAAGGGTAGCCCCTTGTAGAGCGCGTTACAATAATCCAGCCAGTTTCAATCACCGACTACCACTGAGCCAATGGATTGATTCTCCTCCATTGCCTGATCACATAGTTTCATGTGAAGCACTGGTATCCAGCTAGTTTTATATATATACCATTGTAGGAAGTTAGTACCCAACCCCTCTTCTAGAAAAATGAAATATCCTAGGAAATATTAAAAAGGCAGAATATTATATTTCCTCGATGAGAAATGGACAAACATGTTTTTAGGCAGTAAACGGACTCACTCTTAATAGCCCCCCCCCACCTTTGTCAATGGGCCATTAAGGGCTGGGACAGTCTATTTTACATAACAAAGATATACCCCCTTCAGGCAGAGCCATTTCATTGCACCACCCACCAAGTTTCGGCCAAACTTAGCACATAGACAACGTACAAAGCTAGCTATAACCTCTGACAGCAACCAATCAGGATACTCTTCCTGTGCCCCAGAAAGGGCATAAAATCCAAGGACTCTCAGCATCTCTCTCTCCTTTTTCAATCAGGAACTCCAAGGCGTGTGATCCTGTCCACCATTAAACCATCTTTCCAAGCAGCCTCCATGTTTCCAGTGTCTTTTTCCCCCACTTGGAACTGAACCCAGAAGGACATTTCTTCCCACATCATTTTCCCACTCTGCAGGGAAAATATAATGTTCTTTTTAACAAGGACTAACCAGACCTTGTGCCAAATTCACACACGTTTTATCCCATTCCCTTTTGATAGTGGAAATACAGATAGGGTGGAAACACCTCTTCTAGGTCTTCCTTTGCTCCTTTTCATTGAGTTTTCCTTGAATTCAACCTCTATTTTATTGCTCTGACACCAATAAATGAGGTGTTTCTTCCTTTCCACACACCACCCCTGGAGGGACTCGGCTTCAAAAGAGGATGTGCCATAAAGCAGGACTATTCACTCATTAATTATGTTTACTGTAAATCAGTGCTCTTGTCACATTATGCAGATTCTGCACCGGGCCAAGGTTAATGCTTTTATTAGATGATTTGTAAAATTGAAAGCGTTAACCCATTTGCATTATAGAAGAACAGATATCCTTGCAAGGGAGTGCAGCTGCGTTCGGAAGAGAGCTTGATCGGCAAAAAACGGTAACTCAAAAATAGTCATTCGTTTCTACAAAATGCCAGTCTTCCAGGGTGAAGGGAAGACCCACAATTGGAGCATCTCTAGGATCATAAATATTCAAATATGGAGAATAGAGGAAAACCTGGGCGCAAATTGTGCATAATCAGCAGAACTAGACCAATAACTTTTTCAACATATTAACTGACTTGTAGAAAAGATGTTTCCCCCCCCCCCCCCCCAGTTTTTCAAACTGAAGAAGCAACAGCAATCACACTTGGGCTTACTGTATATACCACTTCATAGTGATTTTACAGCCCTCTCTAAGCAGTTTTTAGAGTCAGCCTACGGCCCCCAGCAATCTGGGTCCTCATTTTACCAACCTCGGAAGGGTGGAAGGTTGAGTTAACCTTGAACCGGTCAGGATCGAACTGCTGGCAGTAGGAAGAGTTAGCCTGTAATACTGCATTCTAACCACTGTGCCACCATGGATAAGAGATCATATTTGACCTTGTATAGCCAGCATCAAGTTCCTAATATTTACATATTTTTTGATATCAATATAATATAAAGAGTTGAGGAGGCCAAGATGTGTGTGTGTGTGTGTGTGTGTGTGTGTGTGTGAGAGAGAGAGAGAGAGAGAGAGAGAGAGAGAGAGAGAGGGAGAGAGAGAGAGAGAGAGAGAGAGAGAGAGAGAGAGAGAGAGAGAGAGAGAGAGAGAGAGAGAGAGTGTTCCAGCATAACTCTGGAACACCTCAAGCAATTTCAACCAAACTTGGTACACAGATGACTTACTCTCTGAAAACAAATATTGTGGGAGTAAGACATCCCTAACAACCCTCGGTGGGGGGGGGGGTTGTTGTGTTCTGTTAACAGTCTATTCTGCCTTAAAACGGCTTCTACCGTACTGCTTTTAAATGGTTTCTACTGTACAGTGCTGTGGAGTTGCCATGGTAAATGCTTGCGATCCCATGGACAACGTTCCTCCAGGCCTTCCTCTCCTCTACCATCCTCTGGAGTCCATTTAAGGTCACACCTACTGCTTCAGTGACTCCATCCAGCCACCTCATTCTCTGTCGCCCCCTTCTTCTTTTGCCCTCAGTCTTTCCCAGCATGAGGCTCTTCTCCAGGGAGTCCTTCTTGCTTCTCATTAGATGGCCAACGTATTTGAGTTCCATCTTCAGGATCTGGCCTTCTAAAGAGCAGTCAGGGTTGATCTCCTCTAGGACTGACCGGTTTGATCACCTTACAGTCCAAAGGACTTACAGGAGTTTTCTTTTAAGTACCAAATTAAAATATGCCTTGTTTCAAGCATTTTAGATTTCAGCTGTTCAGTTTTGACTCCGTCAGATAGTATTTTTCATATTATTATTATTATCATTGCTGCTGTTTATCTATGCACAATTTTAATTATTTTTAATTATCTAGTTATCTACCTATCTGATATATCCATCTTTTTAATTTGCACAGAGAATGGACTTTATAAAATGTCTGTGTACCCAATAAAGTCTAATATTTTCTCAATTTGTAAACTTAAATTGCCAATTTTAGCTGAAACTAATGCAACTCCGCAATTAATGGGCCTATATGTGGCACACTTACCAAGATGAGAGCATTTATGTATGTGAATAAATGCTCATGATCCAGAAGCCACTCTGAAAGGACAAAGCTAAGCGCCCAAAATAAATTAATATTAATTGAACAAATCTCTACTGATTAAGATTAATTTCTTATATAATAAGTTTCAGTGGCTGCTCTGACAGCCAGATCACCAAATTAATCAAACTGCCTGTTCAAAGCAAGGCCTTGAAGTAAGACAGTCAAAGATCAAGAGCTAACAGTAGACTAATAAGCAATACTCAATAGTTAATGTCATTTTGAGTAGTATGTTTAGCAGTGGTGAGATTCAAATTATTTTACTACCAGCTCTGTGGGCGTGGCAAGGGAAGGATACTGCAAAATCTCCATTGCGGAAGGATACTGCAAAATCTCCATTCCCACTCCACTCCTGGGGGAAGGATACTGAAAAATCTCCATTCCCTCCCCACTCCAGGGGAAGGATACTGCAAAATCTCCATTCCCACCCTACTCCAGGGGAAGCATACTGCAAAATCTCCATTCCCTCCCCACTCCAGGGGAAGGATACTGCAAAATCTCCATTCCCACCCTACTCCAGGGGAAGCATACTGCAAAATCTCCATTCCCTCTCCACTCCAGGGGAAGAAACTGCAAAATCTCCATTCCCTCTCCACTCCAGGGGAAGGATACTGCAAAATCTCCATTCCCACCCTACTCCAGGGAAGCATACTGCAAAATCTCCATTCCCTCTCCACTCCAGGGGAAGGAAACTGCAAAATCTCCATTCCCTCTCCACTCCAGGGGAAGGAAACTGCAAAATCTCCATTCCCACTCCACTCCTGGGGGAAGGATACTGCAAAATCTCCATTCCCTCCCCACTCCAGGGGAAGCATACTGCAAAATCTCCATTCCCTCTCCACTCCAGGGGAAGGAAACTGCAAAATCTCCATTCCCTCTCCACTCCAGGGGAAGGATACTGCAAAATCTCCATTCCCACCCTACTCCAGGGGAAGCATACTGCAAAATCTCCATTCCCTCTCCACTCCAGGGGAAGGAAACTGCAAAATCTCCATTCCCTCTCCACTCCAGGGGAAGGAAACTGCAAAATCTCCATTCCCACTCCACTCCTGGGGGAAGGATACTGCAAAATCTCCATTCCCTCCCCACTCCAGGGGAAGCATACTGCAAAATCTCCATTCCCTCCCCACTCCAGGGGAAGGATACTGCAAAATCTCCATTTCCACCCTATTCTGGGGGCAGCCAGAGATGGTATTTGCCAGTTCTCCGAACTACTCAAAATTTCCGCTACCAGTTCTCCAGAACCTGCTGAATTTCACCCTTGATGTTTAGCCTGAAAAAAATAGTAGCGAGGAATGGGTAAAAACAATCTAGGTTTTGGGGCCTTCATTATATAATTAGCAATTCCCAAACATACCACATACACTTTATAGATTTGGGTGTGTGTGTGTGTGTGTGTGTGTGTGTGTTGCAGACAGCTGGTCATTTGCATCCTTTTAGGGAATCATTAAGGCCACCTGGAGATTTATCTGTGTCTCAGGGTCACCTGAATGGTGAAAATGGCTGTGGAGCCTTGTTGGAACTATTGAAAGGACTGTGTTGTAGACTGGAGATAGATGATGTCTTATTCTCCCACCCTCTCTCTGTTGGGAGAGGGATGCTCAGTATTGACATAGATGGCCTCTTTGAATGCAAATGTCCAGCCTTCTGCAAGGAGTATAAATCCTTCCATCTCCCCACCATCCAGTCAGAGCTGAAAAAGCTTATTGGATGAGAAGCAAAACCTCTTTAACAGAAAAAACAAGAAAGTCTAGTTGCCTCCTGAAAAAAGCACCTTTGGGACTATGGTGGCATTGGTTGCAACAGCTGGCTTTTCTTCCAGATGTTCTGTCTTCATATGTTCATTGGGGAGGGGGGTTGGATTGCTTGGATTGGGAGGAGATGAATACAGGTAGTCCTCAACCTACAACCACAATTGAGCCCCAATTTTCTTTTTCCTACGGGAAACGTTTGTTAAGTGAACTTGGCCCCCATTTTACAACCTTTCTGCCCACTGTTACTAAGTGAATCACCGCCGTTGTTCAGTTCCTAACAGGGCTGTGAAGTGAATCTGACTCCCGCCTTTAACTTTGCTTGTCAGAAGGTCGCAAAAGCGGATCACGTGACTGCAACCATCGTAAATATGAGTCAGTTGCCAAGGGTCTGGATTTTGATGACGTGATGGTGGAGATACGGCAACGCTCGTCGTAAGCGTGGGAAACGATCACAAGTCACCTTTTCCCAATGCCACTGTAAATTTGAACAGTCATTAAATGAATCATTGAAGTCAAGGACTACCTGTAATTTTTTCCAAGATATTTCCCCCCCACCCACCAGCTCTGAGATTTCTTAATGATTTCTAGATCAATGACTAATTAGGTCTCAATCTAGCTTTACAAGATCACCCAACTTTGACTAGAGGGCGCCACCTACTGGGGACTTTGGCATACATAAATCATCAGACTCCAGTTCTAGTTGAAATTCAGGATTTTCGTTTCCATTTCCCTCCCCTCTCCAACTGTATATCTCCATGATGTTGAATCTATGGCACATGTGCCACAGGTGGCACGCTGAGCCATTTCTGAGGGCACGCGAGGCGTTGCCCTGTCAGCTCCAGCGTCCATGTGTGCGCTGTCCAGCTGATTTTCGGCTTTGATTTTCGGCCGTTTTTCGCCCTTCGGAGGCTTCCCTGAAGTCTCTGGAGGGCAATGCGCAAACCAGACTTCCAGTTGGTGCATTGGACTGTTGGTGCATTGGAGCCGAGGTGGCGCAATGGTTAGGGTGCAGTACTGCAGGCCACTTCAGCTGACTGTTCTCTGCAGTTCAGCGGTTCTAATCTCAGCGGCTCAAGGTTGACTCAGCCTTTCATCCTTCCGAGGTGGGTGAAATGAGGACCCAGGCTGTGGGGGCAATATGCTGACTCTGTAAACCTCTTAGAGAGGGCTGAAAGCCCTATGAAGCGGTATATAAGTCTAACTGCTAACTGCTATTGCTATTGCTATTTTCCTGAGAGTTAGAACAATTAATCAGTGGAACAGCTTGCCTCCAGAAGTTGTGAATTCTCCAAACACTGGAAGTTTTTAAGAAGATGTTGGATAACCATTTGTCTGTAGTGGTGTAGGGTCTCCTGCCTAAGCAGGGGGTTGGACTAGAAGACCTCCAAGGTCCCTTCCAACTCTGTTATTCTACTCTATTCTATTTTAGGCTGGATTCATATAGCATCAAAACTGGGACTCTTGCTTTCTAGCCCGTTGCCTCAACCACTATATCAAACTGGGCTCTCAGCTTTCTATTACGGAACGTACAAAACATTTAAAATGCAATCTGATAAAATTGTTCTGACTTCACTCCAGAAATAGCTTGAGCCGGAGACAGATCCCTCCCTCGTCCTTGAAGAGCCGTTTGGAGACCAAAGTATTTCCAGAGCGGTTGAAACAACATAAATATCCTTTTACGTTTCGATATCAAAGAACCATTTCCAGTCAGGTCAAAACAAATCCATTTGGAGTGACTGAAGTGACTGCTCTGAGCCGAGCGGGCAGCTATTCTCGAGTTGTCAGGCAAGGATGTTTCGTCAATGAAACTTTAGAATTGAATTGTTCCGTCCAATAAACCAGAAATTCCCCCATCGCTGCTTGCTGTCAGGCCTCATTGAAAGCGATTTGTATTTGAAGTCAAATGCCCCCAAGTGCCATAAATGGATTTACCGGCAGCTCTTTTCAAGAGTCAAAACTCAATTTTAATAAACCAGATCGATAGGTTTCATTCTTGGTGTGCAGGTAAAGATTTATGACAAAATCGTTGCCTTGGTCAGTTCCAAATTTCAACAGATACATATTGATCTCTATAATCAATACCGTTATATTTATGGAAGGAAGCAGGTGAGGAATACAACAAGTAAAGTAAAAGTATTCTTTGCTTTTTTCCCCATCTTGCATCCACTTATCTTTCACGCTAAAATGAACCACCACATCAACAAAAGAATAACCCACATTTTAAGAAGGGAAACTTTTTTTTTGAAATTTTCTTTGGCCTTGAATCTTTCTGCCTCAGCTCATGTTTACATTTTATTAGCCAAGACCGCCAGATAATTGGTTTTCTGCTTGGTCGATGGGAAGGAGGGGAGAGAGAAAAATGTCTTATTATCTGAGGAAATTGCAGAAGGCTTACCGGATGTGCAACCAAACAAATAGCTTTTTTAACCTGCTCCTTGCAATTCCTACTTCTAACGTATGCACAGATTTTTGATTGATTGTATACCATCAGGGGTAGGATTCAACCGGTTTGGACTGGTTTAGGTGAACCGGATGCTAATTTTACATCGGGGCTGCCCAGTGGTGGGATTCAAATAATTTAACAACCGGTTCTCTGCCCTAATGACCATCTGGGTAGGTGTGGCTTGGTGGTCATGTGACTGGGTGGGCGTGGCCAACTCAACATCATTCACATCGATGGGCGCTTCGCCTTAGCTGTTACAATGTAATAAGGGTTAACCAGAGAGGCAGTTTTCTGTAAGCAGGGCAATAAAGATTAGGCTAGAAACAACACCAGAATGTTTCCTTCCTGCCTTCCTTACAGGATTAGCCCTGTAAAGTGGGAAAAAACAAAAGGAGATTTCTTCCAACAACCGGTTCTCTGAACTGCTTGGAAAGTTACTAACCGGTTCTCCCGAATAGGTGCGAATAGTGTCACACAGTGAGGAGGTTGGGGAGCAACATGGGCCAATCCTGGAGGCTGGGGAAGGCTCTGATGAGGGCTCTGTGTCGGAGGCAGAGATAGGGCGAAGGCCGTCTGGCAGTTCTCAGATGCCTTCGGAGCTAGACAGCAGTGAGGCAGAGGAACAGCTGGAGCCTGTTCCCAGTGTGCACTTGCACAGAGCTGCCAGAAGAAAAGAACAGCTCAGAAATCAGGGTCGACTTGAGAGTAAAGCTGCAGGTAGACAATGAATGGCCCCTCCCATAGGAAATAAAAGAGGGGCCAAAGGGGAGTGGGCTTTTGCAGGAAACCATTCATTCATTCATTCATTCATTTCAGGAGTGTGAAGATCCGTCCGTGAATCTCAGGGACTCTGTGCCCAGTTTTTCTTTACCCAGCACCTCATTTGGAAAATATTTACAAGGCAGCTTCCCAAGCTAGATAAGGTCTGCGATCATAAATTCACCTTTGAAAGACTGTTTACCAGGCCTTTGCTAATTGTGAATGAGAAGAATTCACATTTGTTTAATAAAAGGCGTTTTGTCGGGACCAGGACTCTGCCTCGTGCTTTTTGGGGAAGCCTAGGTCAGAACAGAAACTGTGGTCCTCTTAAAGTAGATGTAAAGTGAGATTTGGCTATTAAGTGTGAAACCTACTGGGTCAGGCTGGACAGCCTTTTAGAGCCCCTTTACTTCTATATTAAAAGCCACATAGACAGAGTTGGAGCTTGCAAAAGAAACAGGAAGCCAGTGCCTAACCCCAAGATGTCCCTATGTCAAAAGCCTATGTCAAAAGCCTATGTCAAAAGTCCAAGGTTCAATTAAAGTTCGTTAATGACACGTACTCCATAAACAAAAGGAGAAGTAAGACCCCATCTCCTTATAAGGCTTTCTCCTCAAGGTAACCACTAAGAAATGTGTTAAGTATTTCCGTGTTGCAATGCTTTTGAGAATGTATAAGAATGCGTGCTTCGATAATGAAGGTTGTTCAGAACTTGCAATGCTAAGCCATGGGCTAGCTTTCTGAACCTGGCTGCCAAATAAACTTTTCCTGTATCCTGAGAAGTCTAAAGCCTGTCATTTTCTGCAACACTCTCACATTGCAAAAAATAAATCTATGAAATGTCTGCTTCACATGATCTACAAAAACACGTGCTGAGGCACTTATTATCCTTCCCAAAACATAACAGCCTTCGTGTCAAAACAGTCACCAAAACGTTGCCACCCTTTTCGCATCTTAAATGTATCTTTCATTCTGTCCAAATGCCTATTTTCAAAAGCTCTCATAGCCCCGGGTTGCATCTTCTTTTGAGTTCCTGCTATCCTGCGATTAAAAAATAAAGTGAAAGCTTTGAATAAGGTTATCAAGACCGCTTCCTGGCGTGAATTTTAATATTGCACAATCCTCTTGAAAAAAACTGTCTCCTACGAAGATGGAATTTGGAATAATGAATGCACTCAGTGCCAACGAACGGCAAGTCGAAAGAGAATTTACCTCTGTTTGAACCAAAGCCTGCCAGGCTCCGAGTGATTTCTAATCAATTATTTAATTACAGGCACATCGGAGGCCTGAGCCTTACCCGTAGGATCCTGGCTGCAGGCTCAGTAATATCCTTTTATCATTTGAAGACAAGATTTAAAAAGCAGAGAGAGAGAGAGGAAAAACCCACCTACCTGTTTGCAGTCAGAAAAGGTCTTCTCTTTAGCCAAAGAGCTGAAATGGGACGTCTGAAAGAAAGAAAGAAAAAAGGCATTTTCCCACCTTTTATTTTCCGTAGGTTTTGTTTCCCCACCCCCCACCCCAAATTTTGCAATATTATTTCAAGGAGCAACCAGAGAGATCGAATATAGGAGGGCAGAAGATTGAAGAGGTGATCCAAAAGGATAACCTTCCAAGAAGAGCAAAATACAGCCCAGCGGTTTCATTTTTCCTGGAAGTTCACTTATTGTTTGGTTAATTGGTCAATTGGGTATTTGGTATTTGGAACTGGACATGACCCCCGCTTAATCTTATTTTGAAGTTCTTAGCAATCCATTCCATGACACTGAAAAATAATGAAAGATGGTGAAAATCTATCTTTGAATTTCACTCAGGTCGAATGAATAAAAGGATGGATGGATGGATGGTGGAAGGATGGATGATAGGTGCTAGATGATGGATGCATGGGTGCACGGGTGCACGGGTGCATGGGTGCATGGATGAATGTTAACCTAATTTGGATTTTGAAATGTCTGCAAGAAAACAGCTAACGTGGTCTGAGGCAGGAGTGAAATGCTCTGAAATCTGCTACCGGTTCGCTTTGAACCGGTAGTAAAAAAAAAAATGATTTAAAAAAGTTTTTAAAAAGTTCCGATGATCAGCTGTCCGACAATCAGCTGTGCTGTGTGATCATCGGAACTTTTTTTCAAACTATTTTTTAGCATTTTTTTAATACCAGTTCTCCTGAATATAAATACTGGAATTTAAATACCGTTTCTCCTGAATTATATTCTAGCGAATATACATCGGGCGGCACAGCTACCGTATTTTTCGGAGTATAAGACGCACTGGAGTATAAGACGCACAAGGTTTTGAAGAGGAAAATTTTTTTAAAAAGGTTTTGCACTCTGCAAACCTCCCAAAAATGGACAGTTTTTTGCCCAAACTGGCCCATTTTTGTCCAAAAAAAGGGCATGGATAGCCTTTAGGAAGCTTATAGAGTGCTGCTGGGGAGTGGGGGGGGGGGAAATGAGCTGTTTGTCATTCATTTCTGCCCTCCCCAGCCCCCAGGAGCTCTCTGAAAGCCTTCTAAAAGCTATGCACAGCCATTTTGGTGATGGGAGCGGAGTTTCGGGAGGCAAAAAATGCTGTATTCAGCGTATAAGACGCACCCAGATTTTCAGCCTCTTTTTTGAAGGAAAAAGGTGCGTCTTATACTCCAAAAATATGGTAATTGTCACACAGCTGGCTACCGGTTCGGGTAAACCGGTAGCATTTTTTACTGCCAGTTTGGGCGAAGCAGCCCAAAACCGGTAGCTTATCACTCCTGATCCAAGGTGACATAAACTTGACCTGTGCTATTTCATCCATTATGCAGTGATGCTAGCCATGGCCCTGTCCATTTTCTGGTGGTAGATAATAACGGAAGATACCAATTACGTAAAGATTGAAGAAAACACACCGGCAGGATTTATACCACTAGCTAATGAGCCTCATCTGTTTTCCATTTAATTAATGAACATTTGGAGAACGTTTTGAATAGAAAGACTGCGTGCACTTACTTCTTTACTTACTACTAAATGCAGCTAATGGCTCTCACTTTATTTGCAGGCCAATGTTTATTCAACGGAGGGGAGCTCAGGAGTTCAAGGGGCAATTTAGTTCTTACAAAGGGGAGTGGGATTTGAAATCCCCAACTGACTAAACCTCACTGCTATGCAGGTAGTTCCCAACTAGGAGCACAGTGGCTCACTTCAGCCTGCTGAGCCTTAACCCAGTGGCTGGGTTGAGGCTCAGCAGGCTCACGTTTGAAACCTGGTTGCTGCAGCATGGCGGGGTGAGCTCTCATCACATGTCTTAAAGTGGTGAAGTTTGAGAAACACCAAAGTACCGTATTTTTCGGTGTATAAGATGCACAGAGCCAAGGTGGCGCAGTGGTTAGAGTGCAGTACTGCAGGCCACTTCAGCTGACTGCTATCTGCAGTTCGGCGGTTCAAATCTCACCGGCTCAAGGTTGACTCAGCCTTTCATCCTTCCAAGGTGGGTAAAATGAGGACCCAGACTGTGGGGGCGATACGCTGACTCTGTAAACCGCTTAGAGAGGGCTGAAAGCCCTATGAAGCGGTATATGTCTAACTGCTATTGCTAACTGCTATGCACCGGAGTATAAGACGCACCAAAATGTGAAAAACAGGGCATGCAAAGAGTTTGAGAGGCCTGCAAAGTGGTCCTGGGGGCTAGGGGGGGCAAAAAAGAACAAAAAGCCAGTTTTTCATGAAAACGGGCCCATTTTTGCCCCCCAAAAGGGCATGCGTAGCCTTTAGGAGGCTTGTAGAGTGCCCTTGGGGGCTGGGGGAGGCGAAAACGAGTGAAAAACGGACCGTTTTTTGCTCATTTGTGCCCTCCCCAGCCTTCAGGAGCACTTTGCAGGCCTCCCAAACCCTCTGCACATCCATTTTTGTGAAACGGGTGGGGTTTCGGGAGGCCAAAAATCCTGTATTCAGTAAATGACACATCCAGTTTTTCACCCTCTTTTTGGGGGGAGGAAGGTGCATCTTATACTCCGAAAAATACACACTCCCTCCCCTGTCATCCACCTTGGCTTGGATTTACTCGTGTGTACACTTCTCCTACCCGTTTACACATTCCCTTGGTTCCTGAACTCTGTTTAAACCTTGGCACAGAATCAGAGTCATCTTTTAAAGACCCCATAATCCCTTGCGGGGTGGAGTCTTAGACAACTGAGTGTTTTCTGGCTAGATGCCCTTACTGTCGCCAGTACGGAGTTTTGTTCAGCAGATACATTCTCAGTGTGCACAGAGAGGGAAATATCTGCCTCTACCTAGGATCGAACTTACAGACTCTTGATTGTAATGTGGGAGCTCCACCTCTAGGCCACCACACCACTCAAAACCTTGATGTTGAACAGGGGTGGTATACACTTACCTACCGGTTGACAAATGTGAGCTCCCTGCATGTGCGCATGCGCTTTTGACAGAAAAATGTCCTAAATGGGATGCCGTAGAGCCAGGCGTGGGTGGGTGGAGCCACCTGTGATTTCCGCTACCGGTTCGGGCGATCCGGTCTGAACCGGTAGAATACCACATCTGACGCAGAATATTCCTTTCAAATCAGTTCCGTCAAGCGAATGGCATTTTTTCTGGGAGGCTCAATCAACTTGCGCCATACATAGGCACAATACATTTCAGCCTGTGAAGTTTAGAGCCAAAGGCCATTATAAAATTAGGAAGCTTTTGCCTTCAGAAATGCCGATGTTGATTTGAGGGTGATGTTAAGGGGAGAGACATCATCGCTGTACATTAAATGGACGTGTTAAAGCTGACCTGAAAAGTGTTATTTAAAAAAAAACCAAAAAACCACTGTCTCTCTGCCATGGCTATCGTCATTATTATGGAGATAATTATGCCCTCTGGCAGGACTTCCAGCTTTAGTCAATGTCCTTGGCTGAAGACTGAAACTTTGGATTCACGTATGAGTTTGCTCTTCGGGTGTGTTTTTAGCAACTAAACCTGTTTCTTAGCATGCTGCATGTACAAACTCAGAAGTGTCCCAGGGAGGGGGGGATTGTCCCAAAAGCCAATCATGGCTGACATGATTATGCAAATAAGCACCATTCTATTTAACAAAGGGGGGGTAGAGTTTCAATCAATGAAATGCAGCCACTAACTTGACTTTTTGACCCCAGCCGATATATCACCATCTCCTTTAAATGACCCCATAATCCCTTGCAGGGTAGAGTCTGGCCCAGATGCCCTTCCTGTCACCAATACAGAGTTATATTCACCAGATATATTCTCATTGTTCCCAGAGAGAGAAATACCTGCCTCTACCTAGTATCAAACTCGCAGCCTCCTGATTTTGAGGGGAGAGCTGCACCCCTAGGCCACCACACCACACACCCCAGCCAATATATAAATATAATTAATTAAATAGGATGCAGGCTCTGCTGTATCAAATGCTCATAATATGTTCACTCCCAAAATTGCAAATAGTCTCCTTCATTCCAGCTTGCTTCTCCCCAGTGGTGGGTTTCAAAAATTTTTGGAACCTACTCTGTGGGTGTGGCCTCCTTTGTGGGAGTGGCTTGCCGGCCATGTGACCTGGTGGGAGTGGCTTGCCAGCCATTCTTTCTCTCTCTCTCTCTCTCTCTCTCTCTCTCTCTCTCTCTCTCTCTCTCTCTCTCCTTCCTTTTGTCTCTGTCCCTTTTTTCTTTTTTTCTTTCATCTCTCTCTCACTCTTTTTCTTCCTTTTTTATTTATTTATTTATTCCTTTCTTTCTCTCTCTCTCTGTGTCTGTCTGTCTGTCTGTCTGTGTGTATGTGTGTGTGTGTGCGCGCCAGTGGTGAGTTTCAAAAAAATTTGGGACCTCTTCTGTCGGTGTGGCCTGCTTTCTGGGTCCACTGGTGGAACCTCTTCTAACCGGCTCGGTAGATTTGACGAACCGGTTCTACCGAATAGGTGCGAACTGGTAGGAACCCACCTCTGATCTACACCTATCTCCATCTCTGTCCTGGTCTCTATCTCTATTTCTTTATCTGTTTCTCCACATCTAATCTACACCCATGTGTACCTCCATCTATTTCTACCTCTGTCTCCATCTCTATCTCTGTCTGTGTATCTTTATGTCTATGTACCTTAATCTACCCTTGTCTTTGTTTCTGTTGAACCCACCTCTGCTTCTCTCCTTGATTAGTTTCCAACCCTTGTTTCTTGTCCTGCCCTCAGATGCTTTGGAGAATAGCTTGACTCCCTCTTCTTTGGGCAGCCCCTCAAATACTGGAACACTGCTATCATGTAACACACACCCACACACCCGCCAGTCCTTCTTTTCCCTAGACTAGCCAGACCCAAATCCTGCAGCCGTTCTTCATATGTTTTAGTCTCCAGGCCTTTGATCCTCTTAGTTCGTCTTCTCCGAACTTTTTCCAAAGTCTCAAATGAACGGTTGTATGTTAAGGCCTGTTATTGATTAGCTGTACAGGTCTTTTCGTCAATGTCATCCTGCTTCCTCAAGGTAAGTAACATTCCTTTTGTTTTTGTCAGAAAGGATTAAGAGGGATTTTCTGAACCACCGTTCTGGTGGATCAGACAGGATTAAGTCGAGTGCGAATTAGGACAGGGAACCTGGTCTCTGTCGCGGTTACTAGATCAGGAGGGAAGTGTGCTAGAAGGAATCCTTCACCTCTGTTTGCCCTAACAGAGTACTGGCGCTGTCAAGGCTGCTTCCCTTCATAACCAAGAAAGAAACCACTCAATTCCATTTTGCAGAATTAAGAGTACTTTTACTGATTATAAGTAAATAGAAGCTAAGCAAAGCTGGATCTGAGCAAAAGCGCGCGCAAAGCAGTAGATATCAATACATGGCCCATTCCCCTCCCCTTGGTAACCCCAGTCCATAGTCCAATCCAATATCCCCACGGCTGTCAGGTGGGAGACATCTTCAAAAATCATCATCAGGTTGGTATGCCGGACAGTTGGCCTTGGCGGGAAGCTCCCCTCCTTGCCACATGCGCAGTAGATGGTGAGCACAACTCCCAATTAACAGTCCTCCTGTACAGATTAATTCCCACACCCAAATACCATGCCCTCTCTCCCCGTTTCAATGGCAGCCGAAAAGCAAGCAGCAAAACAGAGGCTGACAGGCGCCATTGCAATTGTTCACTATTTACCGTACGCATTTGGTATCCGTGTGAAAAGGGTGTTGGAACAAGCATTTGTGCTTAGACTTATATACCACTTCACAATCCTTTACAGCCCTCCCTAAGCGGTTTTACAGAGTCAGCATATTGCCTCCAACAATCTGGGTCCTCATTTTACCGACCTCGGAAGGCTGGAAGACTAAATCAACCGGTGAGAATCGAACTGCCGAACTGCAGTCAGTCAGCAATCAGCAGACGTAGCTTGCAGTACTGCCTTCTAACCACTGCGCCACCATGGCAGTGTTCTTCCATGCATTAAAAGGTAAAGATAAAAGTTTCCCATGTAATCTAGGGGGCAGTGTTCCTCTCTGTTTCCTAGCTGAGGGAGCCAGTCTTCTCCCAAGACACTTCTGTGGTTGTGTGTATGTGCCAAGGTGCACAGAACACCATGACCTTCCCACTGACGTGGTACCTATATATCTACTCGCATTTGCATCAGAGGTGGTATTCAGCCAGTTCTGACCGGTTCTGGAGAACCGGTAGCGGAAATTTTGAGTAGTTCTGAGAACCGGCAAATACCACCCACCTCTGGCTGGCTCCGCCCCCATCTATTCGCTGCTTCCCGTGTCCCAGCTGATCGGAGTCCCAGCTGATTGGCTGGGTCTTTTTCTGTTGCCCTGCACAGGAGAATGGAGCTGGAAAGCAGGTTAGTGGGGTGGGGAGGGAATGGGGATTTTACAGTATCCTTCCCCTGCCACGCCCACCAAGCCATGCCCACCAAGCCACGCCCACCAAGCCACGCCATGTCCACAGAAATGGTAGTAAAAAATTTGGAATTCCACCACTGTTTTGCATGCTTTCAGATTGCTAGGTGGGCAGGAGCTGAGGCAAGTAACGGGAGCTCACCCCATCGCACGGCGCTCAAGCCTTGAAGCTGAGCTGCCACCTGACTAGCTCAGCATCTTTAACTGCTGAGCCATCGTGCTCCCAACAAGCATTCTTGTTGTCAGTTCAAATCTGTAACTAGATTTCTAATAAAGGGAATGAGTCTTAAACAGGAATAGGTTTCCTTTGACACTGATGCCGATTCATAGCTATGGAGAGTACAGCTAATTCTCATTGAGAATTAGTAGTTGAGACCAGCATCTTGGTCATTAAGGGAAGCAGTCGCTAAGTGAAACCACGGCTGTGTTTATGATCTTCCTTCAGGAAAAAGTTAAAGGCAGGAGAAAAAAGGTGCAGAAAGAAATTTAAAAAAGGAATTTTAAAAAAGTAGTGCCATCCCATTTTTTTTGCAGTGCAGCAGAATATAGTTTCAAAAGTTACAACCTCAGCATTTTCCTTGCATTTCTAAATGTTTCAAGCCAACTTCTATAACCACGAAATCGTTCTAATTGTCAAAACATAAAATTAGAGTTCCGTTTTTAAATTTTAAATTTCAAGTGATAAAATTTAGAAGTGTTTCCCAAAAGGAAACGAAGCTAGATAAATTTATCTAGCAGGCGGCTGGACTAGAAGACCTCCAAGGTCCCTTCCAACTCTTATTATAGGTAGTCCTCGACTTGCGACCACAATTGAGCCCAACATTTCTGTTGTTAAGTGAGACATTTGTTAAGTATGTTTTGCCCCATTCTATGACTTCCTGGCCACACATATTAAAGGAATCACTGCAGTTGATAAGTTAGTTATTCCATTGTTAAGTGAATCCTAGTTCCCCATTCTTTGCTTGTCGGAAGGTTGCAAAAGGGGGATCACATGATCTTGGGATGCAGCAACGGTCATAAATATGAATCAAATTATTGATCTCATAAATCATGGGGATGCTGGAAAGGCCGTAACCATGAAAAATGGTCATAAGTCACATTTTTCAGTGCCGTTGGTAACTTTGAACACTAAACAAACTGCTATAAGTCAAGAACTGTGTTCTAACCGAGGCTTCCCAAGAGCATGAAGCAAACTCCTGGTCCCGACAAAAAACTCCTTTATTCATTTACTGTGAATACTGCTCATCCAGCAAAGTCTTTCAAGGGAGGATTTACAGTCACAGACCTTATCTGGCTTGGAGAGCTGCCAAGCCGATGTCTGCAAAATGTGGCAAGGAGCCTCGGAGAGTCACGAACCAATTGAGCAAACTGATTGTCTCCTGCAAACTCCACTCCCCTTTCGCTCCTCTTTTATTTCCTCTGGGAGGGGCCATTCATCGTCCACCTGTGGCTTTACTCCCAAGTCCACCCCTGTTCTTTAGCTGTTCCCTTCATCTGGCAGTTCTGGGCATGCACACACTGGGAACAGGCTCCAGCTGTTCTTCTGCCTCACTGATGTCTGACTCTGAAAGCAGCTGATAACTGGCATACGGCTCTGGCCCCCTCTCTGCTTCCAACACAGAGCCTTCATCAGAGCCTTCCCCAGACTCCAGGACTGGCCCATCTTCCTCCCCAACCTCCTCACTGTCCGAATCTATTGCCAGTTCCGATGGCAACAGGCCACAACAGACGGCCTGTATTCTGTTAAACTCATTAATTAAAAACAAGTTGATTTTGCCACATCTGCCAATTTTATCCCTTTTATCATTCCTCCATCCTTCCATTATGGAAATTAGCGTGCCTTTCTCCATCGTCTGTGCATCTAAGATTCTCGACGATCTGGGAAGGTTTTCAAAGCAATTGTACCAAGCCTTCCAGGGAAGCATCTGCCTCGCTGCTTTCAGTGGAAAAGGCCGGCCAGATGTTGCCTCCTCCTCAGTCAAAGCTTCTTTGCCCCGTCATGCCGCATCAAACATCCCTTTGAAGCTTAGTGCAGCCCTGGAACCGATGCGCAAGGAAGTTAATTTGTGATACCTCCTGCTTCAAAGGTAGCTTTATCCCAGAAGGAGAGTTCTACTTGGACACGTTCGGCATACAGATGAGGATGCTGGGATAAACAAACACTGTGGGGTGGGTTTCAAAAATTTCAGCAACCTCCTTCAGGCAGAGCCATAATAGGAATCCCAAAGCCCTTTCATTACATCATCACCCAGCAAGGCTCAACCAAGCCTGGGAATCAAGACAGCCTACAGAGTTGCCCCTGCATGGCCCCATGGGAGTCTGACAACCAATCAGAATACAAGCTCAGATTCAAAAGCCCAGAGAGGGCATAAAACACAGGGACCCTCAGCATCTCTTCCTTTTTGCTCCTTCACCCAAGATCTTCAAGGCATGGGATCCTGTCCACCATTAAAACCATCTTTCCAAGCAGCCTCTATGTTTCCAGTGTCTTTCTCCCCTCTTGGAACTGAACCAGGGGTGGGTTCCTGCCAGTTCTAACCTCTTCTATAGAAGAGGTTCTACAAATCTACAGTGCTGTTTAGAACTGGTTCCAGCTCCCTCCCCCCGCCCGTCCGCACATCATCAAGATGAAGAGCGAAAGGAGGAATTCTGGGAGTTGAAGTCCACAAGTCTTAAAGCTGTCAACTTTGAACACCCCTGGGGTTTTTTTTCCTAAAGGGTTAGGGGTGCAAGGGTCTTGTAACTTGACAGCTTTAAGACTTGCACACTTCAATGCCAGAGTTCCTGAGCCAATATGGCTGGAGGAGGAATTCTGGGAGTTGAAGTCCACAAGTCTTAAAGCTGTCAAGTTTGAACACCCCTGGGGTTTTTTTTTCCTAAAGGGTTAGGGGTGCAAGGGTCTTGTAATTTGACAGCTATAAGACTTGGGTGCTTCAAATGCCAGAGTTTCTGAGCCAACATTTTGGTTGCTAAGCAAGAGCGTTGTTAAGTGAGTTTCACCACATTTTACAAGTTGGCCATGCCCACCCAGTCACATGTCTGCCAAGCCACTCCCACCCAGTCACATGGCCAGCAAGCCACTCCCAGAAAGCAGGCCACACCTACAGAAGAGGTTCTAAAAAAATTTGAAACCCATCACTGAACTGAACCCATATGGGCATTTCTTCCAATAATACAAACCGTACCCCATAAATCTCACCCATCTCCATTCTTGCCCGCAGTCTATTCCCAACCTCAACTTCACATGCAGAAAACATCTGGCAGAGCTAAGCAGACAACCTTCAGCAAATACTAATGAATTGTCTTGGTTTGTCTGGGGGAAGACGGGGGAGGAATTAATGAGTTGTCGTTTAATTATTTAAAATACATTAAATTTTAAAAGAAAGTTAACAAAGAGAGAGAGAGAGAGGACAGCAGTTTGAAGGTGCATTAAGGTAAAGGTTCCCCTCGCATGTATGTGCTAGTTGTTCTCGACTCTAGGGGGCAGTGCTCATCCCCGTTTCAAAATCGAAGAGCCAGCACTGTCCAAAGATGTCTCCATGGTCATAAGGCTGGCATGACTAAATGCCAAAGGCGCACGGAACACTGTTTCCTTCCCACCAAAGGTGTTCCCTATTTTTCTACTTGCATTTTTACATGCTTTCAAACTGCTAGGTTGGCAGAAGCTGGGACAAGTAACAGGAGCTCATTCCATTACCCAGTGCTAGGGATTCAGGGAACCTTGGAGGTCTTCAAGTCCAACCCCCTGCTCAGGCAGGAAACCATTTCAGACAAATGGTTGTCCAATCTCTTCTTAAAAATCTCCAGTGATGGAGCACCCACAACTTCTGGAGGCAACTCGTTCCACTGATTGTTCTAACTGTCAGGAAATTTCTCCATGGTTCTAGGTTGGTTTTCTCCTGGATTAGTTCTTCATATGTTTTAGCCTCCAGTCCCCTAGTCATCTTTGTTGCTATTCTCTGCACTCTTTCTAGAGTCTCAACTTTTTAAAAAATGTCTATTGTGGAAACCAAATCTGGATGCAATATCCTGTAGGAAGTTAGCACCCAACTCTCTGCAAGAAAAATGAAATAGTTTAGGAAATATTAAAAGGGCAGAATATTTCCCCTAAAAGGGAGGCAGAAAATCAACCCCCTCCACCTTTGTCAATGGGCCATTAAGGCCTGAGCCAGTCTATTGTACATAACAGAGATCTACCGCCTTCAGGCAGAGCCATAGTAGGAATTGACCACAGCCCTTGCATTACATCAACACCCAGCAAGGCTCAACCAAACGTGGGACTCAAAACACAACCTACAAAGTTGTGTAGTTCAGCATCTCTTCCCTTTTTTGCCCAGGATCTCAAGCCACGTGATCCTGTCCACCATTAAACCATCTCTCCAAACAGCCTCCATGTTTCCAGTGTATTTTTCCCCACTTGGAACTGAACCCAGATGGGCATTTCTTCCAACAATTCCACGTGTGGCCTTGACAAACCGTTATAAAGTGATACTAACATTTCCCGTGATCTTGATTCTATCCCTCTGTTAATGCAGCCTATGATCGTGTTGGGGTGGTTTTTTTTTGCCATTACAATATCAAATATTGTGTTTTTGGTTTCTCGGCATGGATGCTTCCCAAAATTTAGAATTAAAGCCTTCTAAGCAGCCGTTCCGATTGAGTTGAGTCATCCTTGCTCCAATCTCTCACTCAGAAAATTTATCTCTTCAGGAAACCCGGCAGGATCCTCAGAATTAACATCCCCTAGTACAGGAGTGTAATGGGTGTTGATGGTGTTTTAATTAGTTGCTCAATAAAGCCCATATGTTCCTGTCACCTCAAGGTCACTAGCGAAAATAGCAAGAGCAAGGAAGTCCCTGGGAGATGAGAATTTGAGTCCTCTTCTTGAATCAAAAGTTCAAAGCCTAACAAAATGAGTAAGTATCTCGCGGTCAGCTTCACTGGTTTTTGTTCTGAAATTCCGCATAGAAGATTTATGGGCTGCCACGAAGAAGAGGGAGTCAAGCTATTCTCCAAAGCACCTGAGGGCAGGACAAGAAGCAATGGGTGGAAACTAATCAAGGAGAGAAGCAGCCAGAGGTGGGTTCTGGCTGGCGTTACTGCTGGTTCACTCGGGGGTGCACTCGTGGATACGTGCACATGCGCAGTTCAATGGAAATTGTTCTGCACATGTGCAGAACTCCAAATAAAGATGGTGGCAGCAATAGCAGTGATTGGGAAATCGGTTCAGGGGCATGGCCAGCCAGTTCGCAAGCCGGGCTGGCATAATACTACCAGTTCGGCTGAACCGGATTGAATCAGTAGGAACCCACTTCTGGAAGCAACCTAGAACTAAGGAGAAATTTCCTGACAAGGTCCCTTCCAACTCTGTTATTCTATTCCTATTCCTATTCCTATTCCTATAATTCCAATTCCAATTCCAATCTATTCTATTCTATTCTATTCCTCAAACTAATAGCAATAGCATAGACTTATATACACCCCAGAGTTTTCACCAGGACTCTCTGGATGGTTTGCAATGTCAGCATATTGACCCCCCAATAATCGGGAGCCTCATTTTACCGACCTCCGAAGGATGGGAAGGCTGAGTCAACCTTGAGCCGTGCCAGGATCAAATTCCAGGTTGTGGGCAGAGTTTTGCCAAACCAAACCAAGCCTCTGCCAAACACCCCTCCTGACGAATACGCCCCCCCCCCCACACACACACCAAGAGCTTATTGTGGTAAAAAAAATAAATCAGGATAACAAAAACGCAACACCTATTTGTTAACTCGCTTGTTTTGCCCTTTCTACGCTCGCTCTCGGTGTTAATTTCAGGCGATGTTTCTAGCCGTTTAGAATAACGAGAGGCAAGAGGCCAACTTGCCGAAACGAAGGGGAAAAAATGTTCGAGGATTAAAAGGACGGTCACTCTGGAGAGCCTTAAAACTTGTACAAGTCGCGTCTAAGGAAAGGAGGAAGAAAAGGAAACTGACGCAGATTGCACCTCAGCAAAATGTGAAGAGTCAGAACAGTGGTGGGTTGCAGGCGGTACGCCACGGTACGGGCATACCAAAGCCAGCCCGGGGCACTGGGTCCCGTCCCAGTACAGTGTTCCGGAGGGCTCACCCACACTCCTTACCTGTCCTTTAAAGCCTTCGGCACTTCCGCACACGTGCAGGGCGCATACAGCGCCTGAGCGATGCTCCGCCGAGCAGCTGGAGTGTCGCGGAGGCGTCGCCGGAAAGTAAGATGCATGGGCGCGCTGCACTCATTCATGTGGAAGATGCCAGGCCCCGTTGCAACCGTACCAGTACTGGTTGCAATGGGATCAAGAACCCACCACTGAGTCAGAAGCAAGACTGGGACAATGGTATGGAAGGGAGACTTATAATTTCCAAAATTCTGTATTGACTCCAGACTAACATTCAAGAAATCGTAAAGGGAATCAATCAAGATTTGTTCTTTGGAAGGACAAATCCTGAAGCTGAAACTCAAATTCTTTGGCCACCAAATGAGAAGAGAGGACCCTGATGTTGGGAAAGACGGTAGGCAAAAGGAGAAGAAGAGGATGAAGACAATGGTTAGATAGTGTCATCGACACAATGAACGTGAATTTGGGCAAACTTGAGGGCGGGGGGACAGCAGAGGACAGGCCAGCCTGGTGTGCTGTGGTCCATGAGATTGGACACAAGAGGTCAGACACAACTTAGCAACTGAACAACCAACTTTAAAGAAACCTTACAGGCATTTATGCTTCCTTGTTTCCTTGTCTTGTCAACTGTAGGAAGCTCGCACCCATCCCTTCCCAGAGGTGCTATTCTGCCGGTTTGCCTCAGTTTGGATGAACCAGTAGTGGCGGCAGCGGGAGGCTCTGCCCACCCGCCTAGATGTCATCGTGGATGCTCTGCGCATGTGCAGAAGGTTCTGGACATGTGCAGAAGCACCGTGCGCGAGCAAAGCGGGCACGGTGCTGAATCGGTAGCGAAGATTAAAGCATTTCATGCCTGCCGCTCTCCTAGAAAAATGAAATATTCTAGGAAATATGAAAAGGACAGAATATTCCCCCTAAATGGGAAGCAGAAACTCATCCTCCCCTCTCCACCTTTGTCAACAGGCCATTGAGGCCTGGGCCACTCTATTCTACATAACAAAGTTCTACCTCCTTTAGGCAGAGCCATAATAGGAATCCTAAAGCCCTTTCATTACAACATCACCCAGCAACAGCTCAACCAAGCTTGGGACTCAAAAGACAGACAGCCTACAAAGCTGGCTAAGACCCCCGCCCCCTGGGAGTCTGACCACCAATCAGAATACATTTCTTACACAGGAACAGGAAGCTCCAAGGCGGGGCCCAAGAAATGGTATAAAACCCAGGCTCTCTCAGCATCTCTTCCCTTGTTTTCTTCAAAATCTTCACGGCATGTGATCCCCCTCTTCTCCCCCAGGATCTCAAACTATGTGGTCCTGTCCACCATCAATAAACCTTCTTCCCAAGCAACTTCCATGAATCCAGTGTCTTTTTCCCCACTTGGAACTGAACCTAGATTTATTTATTTATTTTTATTTATTAATTAGACTTATATACCGCTTCATAGGGCTTTCAGCCCTCTCTAAACAGATTTTTAGCAAATTGAGTCAGCAAATTGCCCCCACAGCCTGGGTCCTCATTTCACCCACCTTGGAAGGATGGGAGGCTTAGTCAACCTTGAGCCGTTGAGGTTTGAACCGCTGAACTGCAGATAACAGTCAGCTGAAGTGGCCTGCAGTACTGCACCCTAACCACTGCGCCACCTCGGCTCCTGAATGGATGTTTCTTCCAACAAAACAATATGGAGCTTGACAAATTGAGCAATCTCGGATTCTCGGAGCAATTCCTAGTCTGTTTGTCTCACATGGGCAACAAGCTTGTCTCATTTCCTCCTCCCCCCCTCCATCCCCCCCCCCACAACTCATCTAGGATTGTGTGATGGGAAAATAGTCCCAACTGCACCTTTTAGTTCTGCTGCAAAACTGGCATCTCTGTGCCGAAATCCTCAGAACTTACTGCTGAGGAAACCACCTTGAGGGCATCAAGCTAATTGAGAATAAACTCTTCCCATCATTTGGCCATTAGGTTAATGTAATGATGGATTTTAAGCATAATCTAATCCAGTTAGCTGCACCTGATGATCCTATTTTCTGGTCTATCAGCTGGCAGAACCCACTGGAATTGCCTTCTCTTGAAACTGATGTCCCTCGTTGCATTTGGGGGGGGCACACCTGGGAGTAATTATTCCAATCCAAAGGGATTTTCATGGCCGCTAAATAAATCTACAAATACAGATCAGATATGGAAATGTTGCCGTTGCGGTTACGGCAATCCATCACGGGGAGCTGAGGTGCCAGAATTTGATGGTTGTGTATTTATGACAAGGCCAATAATTGTTCATTACGGGAGTCCTTATTATCTTTAATATCTTTGCTATTGACATCTGTATGCCACCATCTCTATCGTCAGCACTTTAGCAAACTTTTGTTGATTTCTCAAGGATAACTAGAAATAAATTTAGAGACTAGGGATATCTGGTGATGGCTAACTTTTTCCCCATTATATGCCAAAGGCGGGGGGAGCACAGGGGAGGTCGTGCATGGTATAGAAGGAACCGTTTTTTATATACAATCAAAAATGGAACTTAAAAGAGCTGGATCGATTTTCTTAGATGTGGAAGAGGTCTTTGATGATTTGAACTGGTTTCCTGATTAAAGTTCTGGATGATAGCAGAACTTTGGAGAGAATTTTATTAAATGGGCAAGATTGATTAGTGGCTCACAGAAAGGATAAATAATCGTTAGAGGAAAATTAACAAAACCCTGTGCGATATAAAAAAGACAAGACAAAGATGCCAGTTTTACCCAAATTTCCCTGAAAATAAGACCTCCCTGGATAATAAGCCCAATTGGGCTTTTGAGTGCATGCGCTAAAATAAGCCCTCTCCTGAAAATAAGACCTCTCCGAAAATATTGCAACACAGCAGCAGCCACGAGGTGACCACGCTCGTCACCTCCTGCACCTCAAAAATAATAAGACCTCCCCGGAAATAAGGCCAAGTGCTTATTTTGGGGGGTCAAAAGAAAAAAAGACCCTGTCTTATTTTGGGGGAAAACACAATAGTTCATTTTATTTCTTGAATGTTGAACAAACAGGATGAGAGAATTGCAAGATTAAAGATTACAAAGAGAAAATTATAATTTAAGAGCCTTTCCTGATGATTTGGTGCTGGTTTTGGAGGATCCATCAAAGGGACATGAGTGACATCGAGCTGGCCACGCCCCACCCAGTCACATGACCACCTAGCCACGCCCGCCGAGCCAGTCATTAAGGGGATCATATTAGTGGTCCGCGGGATTTAAAATTATGAATGTAGTGATCCCTGAGGTCCGAAAGGTTGGTGACCCCCTGCTCCAAAGCACCAGAAGACACGTCAAAGAGCAACGGATGGAAGCCACTTAAGAAGAGAAGCAACCTTGAACTCAAGGGAAATTTCCTGACAGTTAGAAAACTTAATCAGTGGAACCTCCAGAAGTTGTGGGTGCTCCATCACTGGAGGTTTTTAAGAAGAGATTGGACAGCCATTTGTCTGAAATGGTATATGGTTTCCTGCTTGAGCAGGAGGCTTGACTAGAAGACCTCCAAGATCCCTTCCAACTGTATTGTTCTGTTGTTCCGTTATAAGTTATAAATATCATAAAAATCAGAACATAATTGCACAATGCCAACACCAGTTTTACAAACATAGAGTTGACATGTCTTCGTGCGCATTATGAAGCCCAAAAGTTTGCTGTCATCCTAATTAAGTAGCTGTCAGAAATATCAAGGCTGAACGGTGCCTGAATCTGACAAGTTCATCTCCAAAGAGGCAGAACTTGTTCTCCTTTTTTAAATTAAATGTGTACCGCTAATTTAATGCATCTGTCTTGGGATGATCGTAGGAAAGAAAAAAAATCGGTGTGGGTGGGTGTTTGTGCATCTTCGAAGGCAGCCATTTGCTGACATTGAGAGGGATGAAAAATAATACTAGCTCCATTGGGAGTTCAGAATAAGCAGTTGGCTTTAATGAAAATTGGAAGACGGGAAAGTGGATAATGGAATTATTGAGGTTTTGTAACTCCTGTGGACCGAATTATCTCTCCTGGGTACCACAGCCCATTTCTATTTGAGACGACTGGCTTTTTAAAAAGGACATTCCTTGGCCAGGAAGAATCTATGCCTCTCCGACAGTGATGGGATTCACTTACTGTATTTTTCAGACTATAAGACACACCAGAGTATAATCCACAGTTTGCTGCTACCAATTTGGACAAACCGATACGAACCAGCTAAATACCACCTCTGCTCTCAGCCAAGTATGTCCTCTGCTTTTAGAGTGGTATTGTCCAGGAAGTGATAGGATCCTCCCCCAAAAATTGAGGACCTGGTTTATTAACTGTTGTGGCCCAGCAGGAGCCGTTGGAGCTGCAAACAGACTCCGACAGCGAGGGGCCCTATGAGTCGGCTCTGGAAGATGTAGAGGACCCTAGACAGGGTTCAGACTCTGAGCAGAGATAAGAGAGGCTGGTTGGCCACCAGGAGGTGCCTGAGGCATGGAGCAGTGGTGAAAGCCAAAGGGAGTTGGTCCCTGATGTCAGGCCCTGGAGCAGTGGGGAGGAGCTAAGGCAGTTGGTCCCGGATGCCAGGCAAAGGAGGGCAGATAAGCGCCGACAGCAACTACACAGATACAGAAGATTATTGGACCCAGGTGGTTGTAATTAGGATCCTCCCAAGAGAGTATATAAGAAGAGACTTTGGGAGGAGGCTGTTTGCAGGATTCAACTAATATACCAACGCTGGAGAAGCTCTCGTGTGTATTTCTTATCTTGAAAGTCTGGATTGCTGCTAAAGTCTTGTCAGTGTGTTAATTTACTGTGAATAAATTGTCTAGCAGTAATCTTGTGTCGGAGTGCCTCAGTGTATGGAGGGGGGGTCAGAACAATTAACTATGGTTTAACAGTTGTTAGTTCCAGCTAGAACCTGGTTAATGGTCCCTGGATTTGGCAGAACTTTAATCCTTAATCTCTATGTTCTGGTGATCAATTGAGATTGGAGCCATGGGAAGGCTATTCATAATTTCCTCCCCTATCTCTGCTGGAGCCTGGAGTACCTAATATAGGGGTGGTTTCCAGCTGCTGCTACTGCCAGTTCACTTAGGGGACATACTGCACCATGGTGGGTTGCAGGCGGTATGCACCGGTATGGGCATACCCGAGCCTGTCCGGAGCACCGGGTACCATTCTGGTATGGTGCTCCGGAGGGCCCACCCATCTGCCCACGCTTCTTACCTGTCTTTAAAGTCTTCAGCGCTTCTGTGCACGGTGCATACAGCGCCTGTGCGATGCTCCGCTGAGTCCGCTGAGCAGCTGGAGCATCGCAGAGGCGTTGCTAGACAGTACGACGCAGGTGTGCGCTGCACGCATCCATGTGGATGACACTGGGCCAGTTCCAACCATACCGGTTGGAATGGGATACAGAACCCACCACTGCACTGCGCGCACACACATGCTGCGCACACTTGGTGTGTACTGCGCACGCATGCACACTACTAAAAAGTACCTCTGCCCTAGAGCCAGACACGACTGGACAGGGGAAACCTTTATCTTTTATCTTGTCTCATGCAAAGTCCAATATATTTTCCATTCCTTCCATGACTCAGAGAACGTTTTCAAATCCTAAACGAATGAACTATGAAGCATTTCCCTAAGTCCGTCTCCGTGTTTTAATACTGGCCATGCATGGACCTTCCTGGCAGAGTTTGATCCAAACAATCTGTGTGACTCCTTGCAGTTATTTTTGAGTAGTTCAGAGAACTGGTAAATACCACCTCTGGCTGGCCCCGCCCCCATCTATTCTCTGCTTCCCGAGTCCCAGCTGATCGGGAGGGAATGGGGATTTTGCAGTAAGCTTCCTCTGCCTCGCCCAGCAAGCCACGCCCACAGAAACAGTAGTAAAAAAAATTGAATCCCACCACTGACCCTGATCCTCCCTGCACAGGAGAACGGAGCTGGAAAGCAGGTTAGTGGGGTGTTCTGACCCCCCTCGTCCCACACCAACATACACTCCAAGCCAAAGATAAGTTACGGCATTTAATTAACAGACAGACAGGTCCTTGGCAGCAAACCGGCACAGACAATCTTGGGCAGCAATCCAGCACAGATAAGGCTTGGCAGCAATCCAGCCTGCCAAGCTCATAACAATGTTCTCCGACATTCGTTCCTGCGTTGACTTCTGCAAGAGGGGCGTGTGCACAAGTAGTCTTTTTATAGTCTGGAGAGGAGCCTAATGACCACCAGCTGAGTGCAATTACCTCCTGTAACTGCGCAACTGTTCCTGACGCCTAGTAGCTCTTTGGTGCCGTGCATCCAGGAATAACTCACTACTGGTGTCCGGCTCACTCTCCCTTGCCTCCTCCCCACTGGTCCAAGGCTCAGGCACCTCCTGGTGGCCAGCCAGCTTCTCTGCGCCCTGCTCAGAGTCGGAACCCTGTCCAGAGTCCTCCACATCCTCCAGAGCCGACTCATCAGGCCCCTCGCTGTTGGAGTCTGGTGGCAGCTCCAACGGCTCCTGCTGGGCCACAACAGTGGGGTGCAGAGGGAATGGGGATTTTGCAGTATCCTTGCCTTGGAGTGGGGTGGAAATGGGCATTTTACAGTATCCTTGACCTGGAGTGGGGAGGGAATGGGAATTTTGCAGTATCCTTCCCCTTCAATGCCCACCAAGCCACACCCACAGAACCAGTAGTAAAAAAAATTCGAATCCCACCACTGTTCAGACTGTAAGATTGGGTAGGAGCCCCCATCCCTTATTTTAGTGGGTATAAATTAGCATCTCATTTACTTCACGCTCACCCGAGGATATTTTTACGCGATTGATCAAACATGTGGCTTCTCCCCGGAGGGCCAAGTTAGGGGTCTTTCCAGGGACAAAATCAGAAGGCTTCAGAAGCAGCCATCTGGAGACTCAGCTTAGCTTTATGATGAGAAACCGATTCTTTTATCCCATGAGTTCAATATGGGAGGGAACCAGACGGCGAAGTATTTCCAAAATCACCACCACACCACACGTAGCTCACTCAGGAAAGGCTGTCAGAGACAAGACCCTCCAATGGCCAGTACCACCGCCTAGTTAATGCGCCAGAATGTCACGCTATTGTTCCCAATGGTGCCATGTTCATATATTTTTAGAGACATTTAAAAAAAAGAAAAAAAAACCTTCCACAAATGGAAATAGAAGCAAAATGGCACAATCTGTCACAAAGGCACAGACAGTCACACTACGGAGTGGGGTCACATCTGTCACTCTCCCCCTTAAATATTTGCACAAGCTCCCCCCCAAAAATGGAAAAGTTGCATTCAAAAGAAGGGTGTATTTTGAGAAAATGGCTTATAAAGCTCACATTTTAGGACACTAGCAATAGCAATTAGACTTATATACCGCTTCATAGGGCTTTCAGCCCTCTAAGCGGTTTACAGAGTCAGCATATTGCCCCCAATAACAATCCGGGTCCTCATTTTACCCACCTCAGAAGGATGGAAGGCTGAGTCAACCCTGAGCCGGTGAGATTTGAACAGCCAAACTGCAGAACTGCAGTCAGCTGAAGTAGCCTGCAGTGCTGCATTTAACCACTGCACCACCTCGGCTCTGCAGAGGCCCTGGAACCAATGGTGGGATTTTAAAAAATTTACTACCGGTTCTAGTCCAACCCCCTGCTCAAGCAGGAGACCCTATACCATTTCTGACAAGTGGCCATCCAACAGTGGTGGGTTTCAAAAATTGTTCGAACTTACTCTGTGAGTGTGGTCTCCTTTGTGGGAATGGCTTGCCACCCATGTGACCGGATGGGAGTGGCTTGCCACCCATGTGACCGGATATGAAGATACCGACGACACTTGTCAGAACCACCTTAAATTACCTCACACACAGCACTGGCATGCATAAGAATAGGATGTAAACTTGTTTTTTAAAAGGCATCTTTGGTTTGCGTTAAAACAACTTCAACACACGCAAGGTTCTGATTGCACCACAAACACAGTAGTCACCCTTACCTTTCACAGAGGCACTGAGTTTTATAAATAGGAGCATGATAGTGTAGAATAATCATATCCAAGGACCAGTGGTGGGTTTCAAAAAATTTTGGAAGCTCTTCTGTAGGTGTGGCCTGCTTTCCGGGTCCACTGGTGGAACCTCTTCTAACCAGCTCGGTAGATTTGACGAACCGGTTCTACCGAATAGGTGCGAACTGGTAGGAACCCACCTCTGCCGTCTTTTCCTGAAATCCTCCAGCAATGCAGCTCCCACCACTTCTGAAAGGAAGCTTTTTAAAAAGCTTTTTAAAGCATTTTTATCCCCACCAGTTGGGGCGAACCCAGCCGTACCAGAGGATCTCGGGGTGGTTTGGAAAATAGGTTGTTTCCCCCTCCTCTCTGTGGCAGGCCTTCAACTATTGGAACTTGAATATTTGCATGATGAAGGAGCCGAGGTGGCGCAGTGGTTAAATGCAGCACTGCAGGCTACTTCAGCTGACTGCAGTTCTGCAGTTCGGCGGTTCAAATCTCACCGGCTCAGGGTTGACTCAGCCTTCCATCCTTCCGAGGTGGGTGAAATGAGGACCCAGACTGTGGGGGCGAGATGCTGACTTTGTAAACCGCTTAGAGGGGGCTGAAAGCCCTATGAAGCGGTATATAAGTCTAACTGCTATTGCTATTGCTATGATGTCATCCTGCACATGTCATCAATTGCCCCTGTTTGTTTCTCCCCCCCCCCAAATCTCTGGCCCCAAACGATTGTTTGCGAGGAGCCCCTTGTAATTGTCCTCCGATCTGTCAAAATGCCATCCACTTTCGGCCCCTTCAGCATTTCAGCCGCAAAAGCCTTTTATTAACATCTCACTCTTTTCGAGCTGTAACGCTCTCAGCTATCAACTTCTCCAACTGAACAGGTTAGTCAGACTGAAAACAATTCAGGTTCAATCATTGCCTGGATTTCAAAGTAGGGATGCAGTTTATTTTCTGCATGGGTGCCAAGACCAATTTTCTCTGCCTTATTTTTCCCCTTGACCTGTAAGGTGCTCCATCTACTCCCATCTCATTTATTCAAGGGAGTGGCGGTATTTCATTTCTAACCAAGAGGGAAAAGCCGAAGTTTCCTTCCTGATGCCACCCCAATTATATCTCTATCTTCCGACGGTGCTTTCAACATTGATCAAGAACAGATTTATAGATGGCGTTCCTGCCTTTCTCTTGCTGTCGCTAAATCACGCTGACATTCAACCTTGTCTCCGGCAGGCTGTTAATGGAAAAATGAGGGGAGGACAGAATGTCGAAGGGTTCAAAACTCGCCTCGTGAAAGAAGAGCTTGAGCGCAACAGTCTCATTCATCTATCGAGCAGGTCTGAATTTATTTTTTATTTGCCAGTTGTTCTTCTTTTGTAATCCCCCAAAATCTCATTCTTGCCAAAGTCAGAAGATTTTTTTAAAAATTACTTTCCCGTACATTGCGTGAGGAAACGTACGGCCATCCCTTCACAGAAAGGCGCTTAAGGAGATTCAACAAGGAACACAATGAGTGGAGGGGCTGATAAAATGGTACAAGAGAAATGATGGGTTTGGATACTCAGATGTAAAATAGAGTAGAGTAGAGTAGAGTAGAGTAGAGTAGAGTAGAGTAGAGTAGAGTAGAGTAGAGTAGAGTAGAATAGAATAGAATAGAAATAGACTACAGTAGAATAGAGAATAGAATAGAATAGAATAGAATAGAATAGAATAGAAATAGAATAGAACAGAATAGAATAGAATAGAAATAGACTACAGTAGAGTAGAGTAGAATAGAGAATAGAATAGAATAGAAATAGAATAGAATAGAATAGAAATAGACTACAGTAGAGTAGAATAGAATAGAATAGAATAGAAATAGACTACAGTAGAGTAGAGTAGAGTAGAGTAGAATAGAATAGAACAGAATAGAATAGAAATAGACTACAGTAGAGTAGAGTAGAATAGAGAATAGAATAGAATAGAATAGAAATAGAATAGAACAGAATAGAATAGAATAGAAATAGACTACAGTAGAGTAGAGTAGAATAGAGAATAGAATAGAATAGAAATAGAATAGAACAGAATAGAATAGAATAGAAATAGACTACAGTAGAGTAGAATAGAATATAATAGAATATAATAGAAATAGACTACAGTAGAGTAGAGTAGAGTAGAATAGAATAGAATAGAACAGAATAGAATAGAATAGAAATAGAGTACAGTAGAGTAGAGTAGAATAGAGAATAGAATAGAATAGAAATAGAATAGAACAGAATAGAATAGAATAGAAATAGACTACAGTAGAGTAGAATAGAATAGAATAGAATAGAATAGAATAGAATAGAAATAGACTACAGTAGAGTAGAGTAGAGTAGAATAGAATAGAATAGAACAGAATAGAATAGAAATAGAGTACAGTAGAGTAGAGTAGAGTAGAATAGAGAATAGAATAGAACAGAATAGAATAGAATAGAAATAGACTACAGTAGAGTAGAGTAGAATAGAATAGAATAGAATTAGAACAGAACAGAATAGAATAGAAATAGACTACAGTAGAGTAGAGTAGAATAGAGAATAGAATAGAATAGAATAGAATAGAAATAGAATAGAATAGAAATAGAATAGAACAGAATAGAATAGAAATAGACTACAGTAGAGTAGAGTAGAGTAGAATAGAGAATAGAATAGAATAGAATAGAAATAGAATAGAACAGAACAGAATAGAATAGAATAGAAATAGACTACAGTAGAGTAGAGTAGAGTAGAATAGAATAGAATAGAATAGAAATAGAATAGAACAGAATAGAATAGAATAGAAATAGACTACTGTAGAGTAGAGTAGAATAGAGAATAGAATAGAATAGAATAGAATAGAATAGAATAGAATAGAATAGAATAGAATAGAATAGAATAGAATAGAATAGAATAGAATAGAATAGAATAGAATAGTAGTAAAATTCTTGAAACCCACCCCTGCAGTACTGGTCCATTAACTGGTAGGAACTGGGCTATACAGCTGGAGGTGAGCAGCGCACAAGTGAAACTGCACATGTACTGGATCTAGGTTGAGCGTTCCTCTCCCCCCACCGGTCAGTGGAAAAATGATCTTTCACAAAACTGATCCCTGGGGCCAAAACGCTTGGGGGCTGCTGCTCTAGATCGACCCAGAGATTGCCTCCAGTTCTACCTTACCACCAACCTGTAGAAGTAGATGTCAAGGATCCAACTAATGAACCCAAGCAAATCAGAACTCTGAGACTAGAATCCTCCTCAAAGAACTTCTTTATTGAGTACATCGTATCGGCACTGCTTAAAGGAAAACCAACTCTACATCATTCCCTCGGTCTCAGTATAATAAAAACAAAGCACCGTGAAGCGGCATATAAGTCTAAGTGTGTTTGCTATTATGTGCTATTATGTGATTGCTGAGAGGACAACAATTGATTGCAGCTCTGTGACAAATTCATCTGAGCTGACCGCTTTCCAGACCATTGTTCCTGTTTTTCCTCGCTTTCATTTGGAGGGGATTAAGAGCAAGGCCCCAGGAGGGTGCAAATAGCAATTTCCACTTATATTTAGAAGCATGCGGTTATCAAATGTCACTGATCATATTCTGAGGCACAAAACAGACAATAATTAAATAGCCAACGTGCTCACAAACAGAGCAAACATCATTTAGGGGATTCTGTCAAATGTCTAATTAGAGAGGTCATTAAAATCTTGATTCCCCCTAAAGGAAGTCGACCCTCGGAGAAAAATTCTATGCCAATAATTTTGTCAGCCTGGAGGCTAAGATCTGGCTGCAATCACATCGAGTGCCTGCCTGATTCTGCGTAGTTGTGTCAAATATCGAAATAGGTTGTCTTTTTATGGCAGTTTCAGGGAGAAAAAAAGATGAGGGGGTGATTCACTAGAGTCTGACCTTGCTTGGAATTTGCTGAATCTGTTATATTCTGAAGCAGATTTAAGCTTCCAACAAGTTCCATCTTCTATCCCCAAGCAAATATCTCAGAAAAACTTGAGACAACAGATTGGAAATATTCCTTACTTCTTCCCAAATATCTGATAATCAGATATATCACTATTAATCAGGGACGTGCAGTCAGGGGAGCCAGGGCTTCACCACTGTCATCATGAAAAGGAAAAAAAATGTAAAAGGAAAAAGGCTGAGGTAGTTGCTGCCAGAGTCACAGTGGATGACTCTGCTTAGTGCTTAAATGTGTAAAAAAGCCTCTAAAAAAGTGCCCTCTACAGGGGGCGGCAGGAGAACGGGGTCTGACTTTATGATCACTCGAGCAGAGCTAAGCAAGGGTTAAAAGCCGAAAAATTCCTTATGTAGATGAGGCACATGGTTCTCCTGCCTCCTCTAGAGGGCGTTCTTTAGAGGCTTTTTAGAGTTCTCTGGGAGCAACTAGCTCAGTCTGACCTCAGAGCTCATGCCTTTCTCCTTTTACATGTTTTTCTTTTCATGATGGCAGGCAAGAGCAGAGTTGAAATCCTCACTGAAACAGCTGGAAAAGGTGCATGTGTGGGGAGGGGGGGAGGAATTAGCAATAGCAATAGCAGTTAGACTTATATACCGCTTCATACGGCTTTCAGCCCTCTCTAAGCGGTTTACAGAGTCAGCATATTGCCCCCAACAACAATCTGGGTCCTCATTTTACCCACCTCAGAAGGATGGAAGGCTGAGTCAACCCTGAGCCGGTGAGATTTGAACAGCCGAACTGCAGAACTGCAGTCAGCTGAAATAGCCTGCAGTGCTGCATTTAACCACTGTGCCACCTCGGCTCTATAAGTTTGATTACATGTAGAGCCACGTTGCCTTTCAAACACACACACACACACACACACACACACACACACACACACACACACACAGAGAGAGCTGGATAAAAGTATATAAGCCCAGCTTCACTGATTACAAGTTTGAAAAGGCAACATGGCTCCACCTGCAATCAAAGGCTCGGATCGGAAGGCAGCAGGGGAAGGGGGGCTATGCAGAGGAGCTGCTTTCAAGCCATTGGAAAATATATCCAATCCAACTTCTGTGTTTGTGTTTGTTTGAGAGTGAGTGAGTGAGAGAGGGATCCAACTTTTCTGTGTGCGTGTGTCTGTTTGAGAAAGGGGAGAGGGAGGGAGAGAGGAAGGAAAGAGGGGGAGGGAGAAGAAAAAGAATGAAGGAAAACTTATTTTGCAAGGGGGGGAAATGCTGTCGCTTTAAATCGGAACTGAGCATGCCTGGCTGTGGAATTCTCCCAGTGGGGAGGAGACAAGGGAGAGTGATCCAGAAGCCAGAAGTGAGTTGCTACTGGATGCACACCATCGAAGAGCTACTAGGCGTCAGGAACAATTACGCAATTACAGGAGGTGAGTGTACTCAGCTGGTGGTCATTAGGCTGCTTTCCAGACTATAAAAAGCTATTTGTGCACACGGCCCTCTTTGCAGAAGTCAACGCAGGATTGAATGTCGGAGGACAGTACTAGGAGCTTGGCAGGCTGGATTGCTGCCAAGCCTTATCTGTGTTTATTGCTGCCTGAGTTTGTCTGAGTTGCTGCCAAGGTCCTTATCTGTTTCTTTTGCTTGGCTTTCAGCCACCGAGGTTTTGGTGTCTTGCTATTAAAGTACATTCCAGTTAAGCTTGTCTTGGCATTCATTACTGGACGGAGGAGGGGGTCAGAACATAAGCCCTACCCCCAAAATAAGCCCCACTTATAATTCTCATCCAGATGGATGCATTTGGTACTGTATTTCCCCCAAAATAAGACATAATCAAAAAATAAACCCCAATGCATCTTTTGGAGCAAAAAAATAATAATGTAAGACCAGGTCTTATTTTCAGGGAAACACAGTAAGTGAACCTCTTAGAGTAGGCATTTATTGAAGCAATGTATAAACCCAACAAACATAACTTTTAAATAAGTAAAGGTCAAGTGCCAGAGGAAATTGTTCCTACCTGGCTTTCCTCATCCTAGTGAAAGAAAATAGCCTGTGACAAATGGAGCTGACATTAATGCTGTCACTTGTCAAGATCTTCAAAGAGGAATTTTAACTCCTGGCCCATTGTAGACATTGGTGACAAGGATGGCAGTAACTAATCCAGAAATGCTTGTTGTCTACAAAATTGTCTTTCACACATGACATATGATTTTATGGAACCACTGAATTACTATAACTGTTCTAAAACACAAACCGTGTTTCTAAGGCAGACTCAACAAACTCATAGAACATCCTTAAAGATGAATTTACACTCAGGTAGACCTTGACTTATGAATGGTCATTTAGTGACTGTTCTTAATTACAACAATCCTCCTGGAGATACCTATGACACAGATTCGAATTTCTGATTTGTTCTCTCTCTGTGTGTCTCTGTCCCTTTCTCTCTCTCTCTCTCTCTCTCTCTCTCTCTCTCTCTCTCTCTCTCTCTCTCTCTCTCTCTCTCTAATTCTCTCTCTTGCGGTCTCTCTCTCTTTCCTTCTCTCACTCACTCTCTCTCTCTCTCTCTCTTGCTGTCTGTCTCTCTCTCACTCTCTCTGTGTGTCTCTGTCTCTCTTTCTTTCTCTCTCTCTTTCCTTCTCTCACTCTGTCTCTCTCTCACACTCTCTGTCTGTCTCTCTTTCTCTAGCTCTTGCTGTCTGTCTCTCTCTCTGTCTCTCTGTCTCTTTCTTTCACTCTCTCTGTCTCTTTCTCTAATTCTCTCTCTCTTGCTATCTCTCTCTTTCTCTCTCTCTTGCTGTCTGCCTCTCTGTCTCACTCTCTTTGTCTCTGTCTCTGTCTGTCTCTCTTTCTTTCTTTCTCTCTGTCTCTTTCTCTCTCTCTAATTCTCTCTCTGTCTCTCTCACTCTCTCACTCTCTTTCTCTCTCCTGCTGTCTGTCTCTCTGTCTCTCTGTCTCTCTCTTTCTCTCTCTCTCTTGCTGTCTGTCTCTCTATCACTTTCTGTCTCCCTCCCTGTCTCTCACTTTCTCTCTTTCACTCTCTCTCTTTCTCTCTCTCTCTCTTGCTGTCTGTCTGTCACTTTCTGTCTCCCTCCCTGTCTCTCACTTTCTCTGTCTCTCTCTCTCACACACACTCTGTCTTTCTGTCTGTCTGTCTGTCTCTCTCTCTCTCTCTCTCTCTCTCTCACACACACACACACACACACACACACATTATGTGACCACTCTTCAGGCATTCAACAACTGGACACATTAACAAATATTTGCACTTGTAACTAAGTTTCACAACAGTTTTGCCTAAATCTGGCATTTATATGAATTACAATAAGACTTATATACTGCTTCATAAAGCTTTACAGCCCTCTATAAGTAGTTTACAGCAGGGGTCCCCAATTCCTGGTCCATGGATCAGCACTGATCCACAGCATACCACAAACTGGGCTGCACAAACAAGGGAAGCCCCATCTGTGGGATGCTGGCAGCAAAACCATGCCCCCTCTCCCCAGTCCACGGGATAAAAACCTTTTCTCCATGGATCTGGTCCCTGTTGCCCAAAAGGTTGGGTGACATTGGTTTACAGAGTCAGCATATTGCCCCCAACAATCTGGGACCTCATCCCCAAAGAGGTTTTTCAAGAGGCAACTGGACTTTCTGATTTTTCTATGAAGACATTTCGCTTCTCATCCAAGAAGCCTCTTCAGAGCTGAAGAAACTTCTTCCAAGAAAAAACAAGGAAGCCCAGTTACTTCTTGAAAAAGCACTTTGGGGACAACCATGACCTGGATGACTGAGAATCTCCATAGGAATCTGGAACCTCATTTTACCGACCAAAGGATGAAGCTGAGTCAACCTTGAGTTGTTGAGAATCGAACGCCTGTCGGTCAGCAGAATTAGCCTGCAATACTACATTCTAAACACTCTGGTACCAGGGCTCTTTTCAGTTCTTGGCAAAACCGCCCCCTAGCAAACCACCGATTTGCTTAATGACCAAAAATGGACATAAAATCAGATGGGTTGCATAGCTGACTATCATGAGTTATGACCATGATGAGAAGGTTACATTACAGTTATAACATCTAATGACTATCTAATATGCTACGCTTGATTCATATTAACCTTGGTTAATTATTTTTCAGCTTGGTATGTTATACAAACCTAGCCTGTTTGGTTAAGTTGTGGCCCGGCAGGAGCCGTTGGAGCTGCCACCAGACTCCGACGGCGAGGGGTCTTATGAGTCAGTCCTGGAGGAGGTGGAGGACCCTGGACAGAGTTCCGACTCCGAGCAGGGCTCGAAGAGACTGGTTGGCTACCAGGTGGCGTCTGAGCCCTGGATCAGTGGGGAGGAGACAAGAATGAGTGATCCAGAAAATACTTGTGAGTTGTTCCAAGATGCACACCATCGAAGGGCTACTCAGCGTCAAGAACAACTGCGTAAGCACCGGAGGTGATTACGCTCAGCTGATGCTCATTAAGATCCTCTCCTGATTATAAAAGAGACTGCTTGTGCCACGCCTTTCTGCAGAAGTCGACGTTAACGATTAACAAGAAACAAACTTGGCAGGCTGGATTGCTGCCAGAGTTTGTTTGCATTGCTGCCAAGTTTTGTAGGACTTGCTGCCGGAGTGCTTATCTCTTTGTTTATTTTGGGCTTGCAGCCAACGAGAGCCTGGACTGATTAAAAGTATTCTTATTTATGTTTGTTTTTGGCTTTCGTTCCTGGACGGTGACCGGGGGGGGGGGGTTCAGAACAGTTAGGTTACAGCTCAGTATGGAATGGAAACCTAGAAATAAGTCAAATTCTGTACCAGGTTAAATATATTGTAAATTGGAATTAATGAGGGCCCAGCTGACTGGCTGAAATTTCATGAAATCCAACTAAGCTCAGGTGGTGTTTTGAGCCACTTGTGCCTCTCAAAACTATTCATTTCAGCACCAGGGAGAGCGACAGGGAATGCATTAAAACCCCGGAATTTGCAAAAACAAAGGTAGTATAAATGAAATTTATTCCTTCTGATTGTGTGCTCAGAATGACAGGGAAGATCTATTTTAATGACAACTATCAACACTTTAGTAGTTTTAAAATGTATTTTGCATCAGGGCCCAGTCATAAGTCACATCTTCAAACAATGTTTGCTATACAGCATATAAATGACAAAGCAATTAAAATTAAGCATTAAGATTTTGTAAAGCTCTTGTGGCTGAAACAAGATAAATGCTTGTCAAATGAAAAGCTGCTGAGAGGAATATTAGAGCAAGTGAGTGTTGGGTCTGCATTTTATTTCGATTTCTCTTTTTTTTTACTCTCTCCTAGAAGCCGAAAACTGCCTCTGAATGAATGGTGGGACTTGAATAATTTAACAATCGGTTCTCTGGCTGGGTAGATGTGGTCAATTGGTCATGTGACTAAGTGGGTGACATCACTCATCACACCCAGCTCCACCTCCCAGCCATTTGCCTCAAAGACAGAGGTAGGATTCAGCCAGTTGGACTTAATCCCACCACTGGCTGGCCTCGCCCCCACCCATTTTTCCCCCACCCAGGTTTTGGGGCAGTTTTTCAGGCCATTTTTATAGCAAATGGCTGAAAAATGGCCCAGAAAACAACCCAGAAAACAGGCTCCAAAACAGGCAGGGGCGGGGCCAGCCAGTGGTGGGATTTGCCAGTTCGCCGAACTGTGCAGAGTCTCAACTACTGGTTTGCCTGAATCTGTGTGAACTGGCAGCAACCTACCCCTGCTGAGGTCCTTAATGAGGATGGAGGATTGTCCAGTGACTGGGGGGAAATTTTTAAGAGTGTTTTTTTCAGAATTTGAATTGCCTTTCTCTTTATTTTTCAAAGTATAAAATACACTTGTAATAAAAGGTGGGGACCACAATCAAATCCCAAATATAAAACAAATGTGATCTGGTGGTGTCTCAAAGGCCCATTGGTCAAAATATGTACGGGTGACGTAATGGGTCATAAGAATAACTGTGAGGAAGAGGGGGAAGAGCATCAGCCAAGGCAACAGTCGGATAAGAGAACTCTGAGTCCAGAGCAGGAATGCAGTTTGAGGCTGGACCATCCCTACTTCTCCTTAGGATAAAGGCTGGGAGGGGAGAGGCACATTCAGAGTTACAAGATAGGCATCAACCCATTGAGGTAGACTAGACTGATACACTAACACCAGGGGAGGGGAGTTGGGCTGAGAGAGAGGGCCCAAGATCACCTAGTTGGCTTTCATGCCCAAGAGAGGAGACTAAAACTCACCGTCTCCTGGTGATTGGCCCAAAGTCACCCAGCCAGTTTTCATACCTAAGGTGGGACTAGATCTCACTGTCACCTGGTGATTGGGCCAAAGTCACAGCCAGTTTTCATATCTAAAGGAGAACTAGAACTCACCGTCTCCTGGTGATTGGCCCAAAGTCACCCACCTAACTTTCATACCTAAGATGGGACTAGAACTCACCATCTCCTGGTGATTGGCCCAAAGTCACCCAGCCAGTTTTCATACTTAAGGTGGGACTAGATCTCACTGTCACCTGGTGATTGGGCCAAAGTCATCCACCTGACTTTCATGCCTAAGGTGGGACTAGAACTCACAGTCTTCTGGTGATTGGGCCAAAGTCACTTAGCCAGTTTTCATATCTAAAGGGGGACTAGAACTCCCCGTCTCCTGGTGATTGGCCCAAAGTCACCCAGCTGACTTTCATACCTAAGATGGGACTAGAATCCACAGTCTGTTATTTTCTAGCCTGGTATCTTAACCATTAGAACCAGGCCTAACTGGCTCTCCTTTGTTATACTGTTACCGCCACACGATATCTGTTATCTGACCGTTGCCTTGGCTACAACTCTCCTCCTTCTCTTTAAAAAGGGCTTTCTCACAGCCCTTACAGGAGACCTGGGATCCAAGCATTGATCTTTGCTTAAAAGAAACAGGAAATATATATGACACCAGCCCAGATGCCTCTCCATTGTTTGAGTCCGAGCTTCAAATATTCTCTTCTCTCAGTATTTCTTCATTGTTTGATTTTCTTTTTGTTAAGGGAAGAATGCCATGTTGAGGTGTTTTCAGCCATGCTGCTTTGTTTTCGGCCCGATCCATTTTCCTTTCAAGTTCACTTGACTTTCCTGAGGCATTCTCTGTCCCAGAGTTTTGGGACACTGGCAGACATGACTCACAACTCTGGCTTTGTAATGCTCCACCTGATATGTGCTCCATGCCTCGCAGAGAGCTTTGAAATGGACTTTGAGAACTCACTGGAGTCATATTTTACACTAAACCACCACCTACCATTTCATGGGAGCTTATATGTGAGATAGATAGATAGATAGATAGATAGATAGATAGATAGATAGATAGATAGATAGATAGATAGATAGATAGATAGATAGATAGATAGATAGATAGATAGATAGGTGGGTAGGTGGGTAGGTGGGTAGGTGGGTAGGTGGGTAGGTGGGTAGGTGGGTAGGTGGGTAGGTGGGTAGGTGGGTAGGTGGGTAGGTGGGTAGGTGGGTAGGTGGGTAGGTGGGTAGGTGGGTAGGTGGGTAGGTGGGTAGGTGGGTAGGTGGGTAGGTGGGTAGATAGGTAGATAGGTAGATAGGTAGATAGGTAGATAGGTAGATAGGTAGATAGCAGTAGACTTATATACCGCTTCATAGGCCTTTCAGGCCTCTCTAAGCGGTTTACAGAGAGTCAGCATATTGCCCCCAACAATCTGGGTCCTCATTTTACCCACCTCGGAAGGATGGAAGGCTGAGTCAACCCTGAGCCGGTGAGATTTGAACCGCTGACCTGCTGATCTAGCAGTAGCCTGCAGTGCTGCATTTAACCACTGCGCCACCTTGGCTGTGACAGATAGGTAGATGATAGATAGGTATAGGTATAAGTATAGATAGATATAGATATAGATATAGATGATATAGATATAGATAGATATAGATATAGATATAGATATAGATATAGATATAGATATAGATATAGATATAGATATAGATATAGATATAGATATAGATATAGATATAGATATAGATATAGATATAGATATAGATATAGATATAGATATAGATATAGATATAGATATAGATATAGATATAGATTATCCTAGTCCTGACAAAACCCCTTTTATTAAACAAATGTGAATTCCTCTCCTTTCCCTTCAGCAAAGGCCTGGTAAACATCCTTTCAAAGGTGAATTTATGACCACAGACCTTATCTAGCTTGGAAAGCTGCCATGTAAATATTTCCCAAGTGAGGTGCTGTGCAAGAAAAGGCTGGGCACAGAGTCTCTGAGATTCAGGGACAGATCTTCACACTCCTGAAACGAATCTAATGACTGAACGAACAAATTGTTTCCTGCAAAAGCCCACTCCCCTTTCGCTCTTCTTTTGTTTCCTCTGGGAGGGGCCAATCACCTTCCACCTGTGACTTTACTCCCAAGTTGACCCTGATTTCTGAGTTGTTGTTGTCTTCTGGCAGCTCTGCGCATGCGCACACTGGGAACAGGCTCCAGCTGTTCCTCTGCCTCACTGCTGTCTAGCTCCGTAGGCACCTGATCACTGCCAGACAGCCTCGTCCCCCTCTCTGCCTCTGACACAGAGCCATCATCCAAGCCTTCCCCAGCCTCCAGGACTGGCCCATGTTCCTCCCCAACCTCCTCACTGTCCGACTCTGCTGCCAGCTCTGCTGGCTGCTGACGGGCCACAACATACAGAATCTATGATGATTTGGCACATCGTGTGAACTGCGCCTTTGTGTCTTATTTGAGAAGCCACGGATTTAAAACCACAGGGTAGCCTTTTCTTCCAAGAATTGTGTCATAGCTGCCAATTCGATAATATTGGAAGCTGGTTTTTTTAAAATAAGTTTTAGTCAGCTCTTTTTCAACAGCTGTGAACAGCTTCTCAATTGGCCCTAAAGACAGTATCAAAAGCCAGCCTTTTGACGGAGCTGTTATATCGTCCACTCAATTCAGTAGGGTTCCCCATACATATACTTTTTGAAAGCATGACTAAAGCAAATTATTTTTGCCCAACTGAATGCGCTTTGTATAAATATTGTTTTATTGCATTATGTCATAAATTCCATTTCTATATTGAACAGTGTGTTTTCTAGGTGTCCAGCGTGTTAAAATATAAACATCCTCATAATCATTATAATCATGTGCATATAAACATGTATGCGTTAACATCAATCATTATTGAAAAGTATACTATCTTCCATCATGATATCAATGATATAATCTTCAAAATATTTACTGATCCGTTTTTCTTTCTCATGTAATCCATATTTCACATTAATCCATTCCTCCAACCTCTGTATCTGTCAACAAACCATTTGTAGAAAAGTTCCCATGTTATAAAATATTCTGAATCTTCCTTTTCTTTGATTTTTAGAGTAAACCTATCCACTTCTGCATATTCCAGAATTATTATTTTTTTGATTATATTATCATCTGTAGGGGTTTCTACATTTCTCCGGTATTGTGCATATACAATCATGGCAGCTGTTAGAATATGTAAAATTAAATATGTGTTACCTTTATTATAATTTCCTGGAAGCATGCCCAACAGGAATATCTCAGGTTTCAAGTCTATGTGTTGCTTTGTCAGTGTTTCCAGCCATATGTGTAATTTCTTCCAGTTTTTTTATTCTTATTTTTTGCTTTGGGACACATCCACCAAATCTGACAATATGAACCTGGTATTTGGTTGCATTTCCAACATTTAACAGATTTATTTTTATAAGGTAAAGGTTCCCCTCGCACATATGTGCTAGTTGTTCCTGAATCTAGGGGGCGGTGCTCATCTCCGTTTCAAAGCCGAAGAGCCAGCACTGTCTGAAGACGTCTCCGTGGTCATGTGGCCAGCACACTGTGTGCCGGCTGAAGGCACACAGAATGCTCTTACCTTCTCACCAAGGTGGCTCCTATTTTTCTACTTGCATTTTTACATGCTTTCGAACTGCTAAGTTGACAGAAGCTGGGTCAAATAACGGGCACTCACTCCGTTATGTGGCACTAGGGATTCGAACCACCGAACTGCTGACCGTTCTGATTGACAAGCTTAGCCACTGAGCCACTGCATCCCATGTATTTTATATATAGGTTTAGATATATACTGTATATGTCTATCATATGTCTATTTTTAACTGTTATTAATAATATGTATTTATAACAATTTTCCCCCTACAGTTGACAATATACTTGAAATTGCTTTCTTACCATCCCATAACTCCATCTTATCTTACAACATTCCTACTTCTTCTTCCTTCCTTCCCTCCTTCCTTTCTTCTCTCCTACTCTCCTTCCTTCCCTCCTTCCTTCCCTCCCTCTTTCCCCCTTCCCTCCCCCCTTTCTTCTCTCCTTCTCTCCTTCCCTCCTCCTTCCCTCCCTCCTTCCTTCCCTCCTTCCTTCCCTCCTTTCTTCTCTCCTCCTCTCCTTCCTTTCCCCCTTCCTTTCCTCCTTCCTTCCCCCCTTCCTTCTCTCCAACATTCCCTCCTTCCTTCCCTCCTTCCTTCTCTCCTTCTCTCCTTCCTTCCCTCCTTCCTTCCCTCCATATGTCTATTTTTATACATATTCGCTATTCTTGCAGGTGAATAGTGTCATCTATAAAACATTTTATAGAGATGCCCAACTGAATGTGAATTGAGAGGAACAAAAGTATGAACAGGATTTCATTTGCCTGGCTGGAGTAAGACTTAACAGGCCTGGCTCCCCCTTGGCGCTCTGTTCATTGAAAGAGATCAATCCTGCAAAAAGATTTTTACACAGAGAGTGAAAATTTACTCTGTTATCGAGCTGCAGATCCTCTCCTAAATCCTACACAGGGTGTAGAGCGATTCGTCTTCCAGGGAGCCTTCACAAAGCTCCCTTTTCACCCCTGAATAGCTCGATGACAGTTTTGCAATAGAGTCCTCAAGAAATAGGACAGCATCCACTATTCATTTTATCTACATTAGGATTAATAGCTCCTTCATTACGTCCCACGTGGTTAAGACGGAACTTTATTTAAAGGGTTGCGGTGTAATGCTATGCATCATGTTAATTAATCTATTGTCTTCAAAGAACTGTGGTCTAAGACTCAGGGAGGGGGGAATGGAGGTAATGGTCTTCAGGAAGGAGTTGCATGAACTTTGCATAATCCTTTCTTTCTATTCCATATACAGTTGGAAGGGACCTTGGAGGTCTTCTAGTCCAGCCCCCTGCTTAGGCAGGAAACCCTATAACCATTTCAGACTAATGGCTGTCCAATCTCTTCTTAGAAATCTCCAGTGCTCTATTCTGGGAGCTGAATTCTGGGAGTTGAATATTGGAAGTTGAATTCTGAGAGTTCAGGCCGGGGGGCTTTCGAAATATCCAGCCCCTCGGAAATTGTGACTGTTGTGTATTTTAATGTTGTTTTGTGTATTATCCCCTTCCCTTGTTTTATTGTAAGCCGCCCGGAGTCCTTCGGGAGTGGGCGGCATACAAGATCAATAAAACTAAACTAAACTAAACTAAGAGTCGAATTCTGGGATTTGAAACCCACCAGTCCTAAAGTTGCCAAGGTTGGACAGTGCTGGTATAGTGTGTGTGTGTGTGTGTGTGTGTGTGTGTGTGTGTGTGTGTGTGTTGGGGAAATAGACGTGATGGCACAGTGGTTAGAATGCAGCATTGCAGGCTAATTCTACTGACTGACGGGACTTCGATCCTGACCGGCTCAAGGTTAACTCAGCCTTCCATCCTTCCGATGTCAGTAAAATGAGGACCCAGATATTGAGGGCAGTAGGCTGACTCTGTAAACCTCTTAGAGAGGGCTCTAAAACACTGTGAAGCTGTATATATAGGGGTGGGATTCAGCCGGTTCGGATCTGTTCGGACAAACCAGGTGTTAATTTTACATCTGGTTTGCTGAACTGGTAGTTGCTAGGAGTGGCTGACCACGCCCACCCCACCCCTCCAAGGAGTCTCCACGTGGCCCGTTCATCATGTCAGGTAAGTTCAGGGCCTGCGCAGAGGCTCTGGGAGGGCGAAAAATGGGCCTCCTGGAAGTTCCGGAAGTCCAGAAATGGGCCCTTTTCCAGCCTCCGGAGAGCTTCCAGAGCCCAGGGAGGCCATTTTCACCTTCCTGGAGGCTCAAGCAAAGTCTCCGGAGCCTGTGGAGGGTGAAAACCAGTGGTGGGATACGAGCGGTGCACTCCAGTATGGGCATACCGGTGCCTGCTGGGAGCACCAGGTACCATTCCGTTCCGGTGCTCCGGAGGGCCCACCCATCTGCCCATCCTCCTTACCAGAATTTGAGCTGTTCGGGGATTCCGCGCACCGAGTATACGGCACCTGCGCAACGCTCCCCCAAGCAGCTTGAGCATCACAAAAGCATCACAGAGCATCGCGGCTGGTAAGTACGCATGCGCGCGTTGTGGTGGTGCGTTCGTGTGGTGAACACCCCGCCCCATTGCACCGTACCAGTTGCATCGGGATCCAGAACCCACCACTGGATCGAAAACATGCCCCCACCATGGTTCAGGAGGCTAAGTAGGCCACACCCACCATGGCCACGCCCACCCAGCAACCGGGCAGAGAACCGGTTGCTAACATTTTTCAATCCCACCCTTGGGTATATAAATCTAAGCACGATTGCTGTTTACTTGCTGATATATTTTTTTTTATTGCATGTTCTTGCATTCACTACCCATCTTCCCTTTGCTTTCCACTATAAATAGCAACAGCAATTGCAGTTAGACTTATATACCGCTTCATAGGGCTTTCAGCCCTCTCTAAGTGGTTTACAGAGTCAGCATATCGCCCCCAACAATCCGGGTCCTCATTTTACCCACCTCGGAAGGATGGAAGGCTGAGTCAACCCTGAGCCGGTGAGATTTGAACCGCCGAACTAGCAGTCAGCTAAAATAGCCTGCAGTACTGCACTCTAACCACTGCGCCACCTCGGCTCAGCACCGACCTCTCCCCCTGCGGCTAGAGACATTCCGAGAGCGGGCAGGCGATGCCGGATGGCTAAGGTCCCACCCTTAAGCGTAAAGTATGATGGAGAACCTAGCGGTTTGGGGCTGTTTATTATTCAGGTCTGGAATTATATGCAGATATATGGGCCTGATCTGGACTCTGATGAATTTAAAGTGAGAATAGTGTTAATGGCCCTAGAGGAGAAGCATCACGGAGCATCGAGGGAAACAGCTGCAATTCCGTTGACTCTTTCTGTATCACAGAACTGGTCTGACCCTTTTTGGATGGCTGTCGGCATAATGTGAAACTATAAACATCCGCAGTAAAGCAGAGGAGACGGAGCCTGAGCATCTGCCATAAAAAGTCATACATTTTCATTGACAAGCCATCCGGCAACCTCCACAGGATGGAACGCGTTGCCTTGGGTCTCATTCTCAAGCTGGGAACAGCTTCCCTGGGTGGCAATTTCAATAAAAAAACATTTTCCCCCTCGCTTTCCGGAAATGTAAACCAAGCTGGCAGGCTGTGCAATCACAGAAGACGATGCAGCTTCGTGTGGACATAAATAATGATCTCTTTTGATACGGCAGTTTAGATCAAAATCACTCTCTCTCCCTTCCCCATCCCAGTATACCTCCACAAGCAAAGCCGTTGTGGGTGTAAGGAAGAAGGTAGAAGGAGATATGGACAAAAGGCTGATAAAAGCTTGAAATCTGAACCATGCTCCAAAAAAGCCAACACGGTTCTAGGCTGCATAAACAGAGGGATAGAATCAAGATCACGTGAAGTGTTAACACCACTTTATAATGCCTTGGTAAGGCCACCCTTGGAATACGGCATTCAGTTCTGGTCGCCACGATGTAGAAAAGATGTGGAGACTTTAGAAAGAGTGCAGAGAAGAGCAACAAGGATGATTAGGGGACTGGAGACTAAAACATATGAAGAACGGTTGCAGGAACTGGGTATGTCTAGTTTAATGAAAAGAAGGACTAGGGGAGACATGATAGCAGTCTTCCAATATCTCAGGGGTTGCCACAAAGAAGAGGGAGTCAAACTATTCTCCAAGACACCTGAGGGTAGAACAAGAAGCAAAGGGTGGAAACTAATCAAGGAGAGAAGCAACTTAGAACTGAGGAGAAATTTCCTGACAGAACAATTAATCAGCGGAACGAGTTGCCTCCAGAAGTTGTGAATGCCTCAACACTAGAAGTCTTTAAGAAGATGTTGGATATCAATTTGTCTGAAATGGTGTAGAGTTTCCTGCCTAGGCAGGGGGTTGGACTAGAAGACCGCCAAGGTCCCTTCCAACTCTGCTATTGTATAAGATTGTATAAATTAATTACAGGTAATCTTTAACCAACAAGTATAATGGGGTTTGCTCATCACAGTTGTTTTAGTGGCCCCTTCAGAGCCTGGGTCCAAGGAAGAGGATTAGACGGAGTTGTTGTGGCCCTCCAGCAGCCAGCAGAGCTGGCAATAGATTCGGACAGTGAGGAGGTTGGGGAGGAACCTGGGCCAGTCCTGGAGTCTGGGGAAGGCTCTGAGGAGGGCTCTGTGTCGGAGGCAGAGAGGGGGCCAGAGCCTTTTGCCAGTTATCAGCTGCCTTCAGAGTCAGACATCAGTGAGGCAGACGAACAACTGGAGCCTGTTCCCAGTGTGCGTATGCGTAGAGTTGCCAGACGAAGGGAACAGCTAAACAGCAGGAGTCGACTGGGAGTAAGGCTACAGGTGGATGATGAATGGCCCAGAGGAAATAAAAGAGGAGCAAAAGGGGAGTGGAGTTTGCAGGAGACAATTGGTTCACTTAATTGGTTGTGAGTCTCCGAGACTCCTTGCCAAGGTTTGCAGATATCAGCCTGGCAGCTCTCCAAGCCAGATAAGGTCTGTGACTGTAAATCCTCCCTCGAAAGTCTTTGCTGAATGTGAATGAGCAGAATTCACAGCAAATTAGTAAAAGGGTTTTTTTTGTCGGGACAAGGAGTTTGCTTCATGCTCTCAGGAAGCCTCGGTCAGAACAGGAGCCAGGGCTGACGGAGGAAGATGGTGCAGTCTTCCTGGTTCCAGATGAGTGACCAGGGGAGCAGGATGAGACAGTCCTGTGTCCCTCGGTCCTCGGAGGGATGGCTGGCAATAGAGAGAGGGTGCAGGATGACCGAGCGAGGGAGAAGGAGAGGGAAAGAATAGGCAGCGGAACAGAGGAAGAAGAGAGTTCTGGAGAAGAGCAATTGCCTCCCCCACCTCACCCTCGACGGAGAATGGAGATCAATGTAGGGTGAACCAACAAGTCAAGTGGACAGTGCCCCACCCCTCATCACAAGGCTCACCTGGGGAATAAGATTTAAAGAGATGCTGTGGGGAGGGGCGCTTGTTGGGAACAAACATTGCCTTTTTTCAGCCACACTTCCGGTTGCCGACATCTTACTTTACCTAGCCTTGCTTTGCCCGAGTTTGACTTGCCTTGCCCAGCCCGGCTGTGGGCAAATACACAGTGACACAACTCCACTGCAGGTTGTGCTGCAGCCTCAGCGACCCCACCCTGTGATGAGGACCAAGTTTCCCGAATTGTGTCTGCTGTCAGAAATGGGAGCTGGTGGAGGGGTGTGTACATGTTTAGAGTTTTGCTCTTGGACTTACAGTGAACTGTTGTGGCCCAGCAGGAGCCGTTGGAGCTGCCACCAGACTCCGACAGCGAGGGGCCCTATGAGTCGGCTATGGAGGATGTGGAGGACCCTGGACAGGGTTCCGACTCCAAGCAGGGCGCAGAGAGGCTGGTTGGTCACCAGGAGGCGCCTGAGCCTTGGACCAGTGGGGAGGAGACAAGGGAGAGTGATCCGGACGCCAGCAGTGAGTTGTTCCTGGATGCCCGGCACCAAAGGGCTAATAGGCATCAGGAACAGTTGCGCAAGTACAGGAGGTAATTGCACTCAGCTGGTGGTCATTAGGCTCCTCTCCAGACTATAAAAAGACTGTGCACATGCCTTTCTTGCAGAAGTCAACACAGGAATCAATGTCGGAGAACATTATGGTGAGCTTGGCAGGCTGGATTTCTGCCAAGCCTTATCTGTGCTGGATTGCTGCCCAAGCTTGTTTGTGCTGGTTTGCTGCCAAGGACCTGTCTGTCTGTTAATTAAATGCCGTAACTTATCTTTGGCTCGGAGTGTGTGTTGGTGTGGGACGAGGGAGGTAAGAACAGTGAACTGTTGGGACTTTGGGGCAGGGGGAAGTTGGAGAAATAAAAGTTTTATTGCTATAATACTATTAATACCACTTTATAATGCCTTGGTAAGGCCACACTTGGAATACTGCATCCAGTTTTGGTCGCCACGATGTAAAACAGATGTAGAGACTCTAGAAAGTGTCCAGAGAAGAGCAACAAAGATGATTAGGGGACTGGAGGATAAAACATATGAAGAACGGGTGCAGCAGTAGTGGGATTCATCCAGTTCGCACCACTTCGGGAGAACCGGTTCTTAACTTTCTGAGCAGTTTGGTGAACTGGTTGTTAGAAGAAATCATTAGGGCAGAGAACCTGTTGTTAAATTATTTGAATCCCACTCCTGGGGTGCAGGAACTGGGTATATCCAGTTTAATGAAAAGAAGGACATGATAACAGTCTTCCAATATCTCACGGGCTGCCACACATTCAGATTTCCACCCTCTTTTGGGGGGGGGGGGAATGTGCAACTTATACTCTGAAAAATACTGTATGTATTTATTGTAAAACCTCCCCCCTATAAAAGAGGCATAGAAGTTATATCTTGTGAACCTCGGAAGTATTCTTGAAGGTAGAATGAAAGAACGTGTCAGATCCAGATGATCAAATTTTAGAATTTATTTATTCCCAATTTATTTATTTATTTATTGTTGATTAGGCAAAATCATTCATACTCCTTACATTCAATACCCTGCTTTTTTTCTTACGATTTTTGTTGCTGCATTATATACCAGGTCTTGTCATTTCATTGCATTGAAAAACTTCTCATTCGACACATCGCAGCTGTAACTTTTCTGCACTGTCGTAATCTGATTCAGCAAATAGTTCCATAATGTGCCTACTATGTTTATATTTTAACTTCCAACCTACTGAACGGATGCCCAAATCACCCAAGTCACCAACCCAAATTCTTGTTCAAATCTCTTGCTGTTACGGATAACCGAAAACAAATTCAGCCACAGCCTGTCTCACCCTGTCAGTGCCGCTCCTAAATCCTCACTTCCTAACGAATCATTAAAATGACATCTTCTTTTATCACACCTGTGCAGCTTATCTTACTGCATTTTCCATTCTTCTCATGTGAGTGTTTATTCTAAGCCTCAGTCCCGTTCCAACGGAATTGCAGGTTTTAAGCTAAAAAATGCCCTTACACTCACACACGTGGGTGTGCAAATGTGACTACATGTTTGCCCACATCCGGAAACATTGGTGCCCACAATCAGCACCCACAATTAGTGCCATCAATCCTTAAAAGAAAGTGACAGGGGAAGAGGTAATTAAAAAAAAAATATTAGACCATGCAGAAATGAATAGGTTAACATTGGCAATTAAAGAGAAGGAAGAATCAGAGCATCTTAAGATATGGGGATGTTTTTAATCATTGGATAGAAAATGAATATAGGCAAAAAGAAATAGAAAACTGAATAATTGGGAGGGGAGAGGAACGTAGAATTATAGGGGAGGAGTTGAATTAAAAGCTAATCGAAATGTAAATTTAAAGGAAACATAAAAATAGATTTAAAACGACGTAACTGTTAAATATGATGACACAAAAACTGTAGCCAGATGACACATTGTAAGATTATTGATGTCAGAGAGGTGACGGAAAAATAAAATAAAGAACTTTTCCAAAAAAAAGATGATGACAGGTGATATGACTAGTAGATCAATCAAACAGATTTCCGTAACTTAGAGAGATCGAGAGAACATAACTAAACTCCAGCTAGATGACAACTAGTAGGCTTATCCGTCAAGGGGAAAGATAGAACTTTGAATCATGGAATGATAGGGCTGGAAGGGACCCCCAGAGGTCTTCTAGTCCAACCCTCTGCTCAAGGCAGGTGACATGCCATCCCGGTCAAATGATAGTCTATTTTGGAAAACTTCCCAAATCGGAGCACCCACGAGCCCAGGAGGCACCGATTAATTGTTCTCAACCACGGACGTAAAGAAAGCCACTGTTCATTTTAGATCCACTTCCTTCTGCCCCACCCTTGGAGGGATCTCTAAAACCTGGGATGGACAGAACAGGATGAAGGCAGGGACTTTCCTTGAAAAGGAAGACACCTCCCCTGTACGACAGTGCCAAGAAGTTGGCTGTTTTTTCTCCCCAGTTTCCTCAGCCACCAAGACACCTGTACCTACCTGGAACATGGGGGAATGTCTCTTGCGTCGTTGCAGCGTGCAGCCCAGGAGCTCTGCAAAAAACTTTGCCATATACGAAGAGGGTGAGAGGCGTCTTTTGACCGGAGGCTGTCTCAGCCCTTAGATGATTCCTCGGGAGCTCAAAGGGGAGGGAGCCTCCTCAGGGCCATGGCACCCAACACGGAGGCATCCTTTATCCAGGTTCCGTCCACTCCAGCATTGTGCCAGGAGGTCGGTGCCACAAGCTGCAAAGGACGCCCTCCCAACTGGACCGCTGGGAAAGCAACCGGAGCCACTCCTTCCTCCCTCCCTCCCCCCTCCCCAGGCAGAAAGGAAGGGAATGAAATCCACGGGGTTTGCCTTTCAGTTGCTGGCTTCCAAGCTTTCTTGCCGAAATGTCAGGATTGCTACGGCGAAAAGGAGAGGGCCGTGTGAGGGGGAATCGAGAGGGACAACCGTGAAGGCACGTGAAAGAAACATGCGGGGGGGGGAGGAGAAGAAGTAGAAGAAAAGGAGGAGCAGGAGAAGCAGAAGGAGAAGGAGAAGGAGGAGAAGAAAAGGAGGAGGAGGAAGCAGAAGCAGAAGAAGGAGAAGTAGAGGAGGTGGGAGGAGGAAGAAGGAGGAGGTGGAGGAGGAGAAGAGGAGGAGGAGGAGGAGGAAAAGCAGAAGCAGCAGCAGAAGAAGAAAAAGAGGAGGAGGAGGAGGAGGAAGCAGGAGAAGGAGAAGTAGAGGAGGTGGGAGGAGGAAGAAGGAGGAGGTGGAGGAGGAGGAGAGGAGGAGGAAAAGCAGAAGCAGCAGCAGAAGAAGAAAAATAGGAGGAGGAGGAAGCAGAAGCAGAAGAAGGAGAAGTAGAGGAGGTGGGAGGAGGAAGAAGGAGAAGAGGAGGAGGAGGAGGAGGAGGAAAAGCAGAAGCAGCAGCAGAAGAAAAAGGAGGAGGAGGAAGCAGGAGAAGGAGAAGGAGAAGTAGAGGAGGTGGGAGGAGGAAGAAGGAGGAGGTGGAGGAGGAGGAGGAGGAGGAGGAGGAAAAGCAGAAGCAGCAGCAGAAGAAGAAAAAGAGGAGGAGGAGGAGGAGGAGGAAGCAGAAGCAGAAGAAGGAGAAGTAGAGGAGGTGGGAGGAGGAAGAAGGAGGAGGTGGAGGAGGAGAAGAGGAGGAGAAGAAGAGGAGGAGGAGGAGGAGCAAAAGCAGAAGCAGCAGCAGAAGAAAAAGAGGAGGAGGAGGAGAAGCAGAAGGAGGAGAAGGAGGAGGAGGAGGAGGAGGAGAAGAAGAAGAAGAAGAAGAAGAAGAAGAAGAAGAAGAAGAAGAAGAAGAAGAAGCAGCAGCAGCAGCAGAAGAAGAAGAAGAAGAAGAAGAAGAAGAAGAAGAAGAAGAAGAAGAAGAAGAAGAAGAAGAAGAAGAAGAAGAAAGAAGAAGAAGAAACACCATGCAAACTCTCGTCTTGCTGAGTGATTTTGCAGAGATACCGAAAGGGGAAATCCAAGGGATATCAAATGCCTGCTTGCCTCAGCAAGGAAAGTTACACCAGCAACTGCTTCCTGCCATGGCAAAATCTACAGATTTCCATGTGGAGGTACATCATGGCAGGGAGTGGCCGAACCCTAGGAAAGGTGAAAGAAGCACCTGATGCACTCGATTTCAGGAAAGGATCTCTGATCAGGGATGCCCACCAGGCAAGGGGTCCAAAAACACAACAGCATAGCCATCATCATAGCCATAATGTATACTGCGTGGGTCATAAGGAGACCTGAGAAAATATCTACAGATCCCTCACATTCTGGACATAAACTCCTATATAAACTCTCCCCCCCCCCTTGGGATGGTGCTACAGGGCACCACATGCCAAAACAACTAGACACAGGGACATTTCTCCCCCCCCCCTTGGGCCACCACTCTGCTGAACACCTAATACTCACAGTATTGCCCCAAGTACATTTACGCTTGTAGCATGGCTGTAGTATTATTATGACCTTTCCAGCTGCTTTACTTCCCCTCTTAATGGCATCATTATTAGGATTGTTGTTACTCTGTCGCTTTGCATGCAAACTGAGAGTTTATGCACCGGACACAAATATCTTGTTTGTCCAATCACACTTGGCCCATAAAGAATTATATTCCATTCCTTTCCTTTCCACTCCATTCAATTAATTTTCTATTCTATTCTTTTCTAATTTTCTATTCCTGTGATGGCACGCATGCCACAGTTGACATGTGGAGCCGTATGTGCTGGCATGGCAGCCCCCAGCTCTGGGATACATGTGTATGCATGTGCATGCTGGCCAGCTGATTTTTGGTCTTCATGAGGGCCAGGAGAGGCCATTTTCGCCCTCCCCAGGCTTCAGGAAAGCATCCAGAGCCTAGAGTGGGCAAAAAACAGGCCCAATGAGCCAACCGGAAGTCCATTCCTGAACTTCCGGTTGGGCCATTGGGCCGTTTTTCACCCTCCCCAACCTTCAGGAAAAGCTCTGGAGCCTGAGGAAGAGAAAAACCAGGACCAACAGGCCAACCGGAAGTTCATTTCTGAACTTCCGGTTGGGCCGTTGGGCCGTTTTTCGCCCTCCCCAAGGTTCAGGAAAAGCTCTGGAGCCTGAGGAGGAGAAAAAACAGGCCCAACAGGCCAACCGGAAGTTCATTTCTGAACTTCCGGTTGGGCCGTTGGGCCGTTTTTCGCCCTCCCCAACCTTCAGGAAAAGCTCTGGAGCCTGGGGAGGAGAAAAAACAGGCCTAACAGGCCAACCGGAAGTTCATTTCTGAACTTCCGGTTGGGCCGTTGGGCCGTTTTTCGCCCTCCCCAAGCTTCAGGAAAAGTTCCGGAGCCTGGGGAGGAGAAAAAACAGGCCCAACAGGCCAACCGGAAGTTCATTTCTGAACTTCCGGTTGGGCCGTTGGGCCGTTTTTCGCCCTCCCCAAGCTTCAGGAAAAGTTCCGGAGCCTGGGGAGGAGAAAAAACAGGCCCAACAGGCCAACCGGAAGTTCATTTCTGAACTTCCGGTTGGGCCGTTGGGCCATTTTTCACCCTTCCTAAGCTTCAGGAAGAGCTCCAGAGCCTGGGGAGGAGAAAAAACAGGCCCAACAGGCCAACCGGAAGTTCATTCCTGAACTTCCAGTTGGGCCGTTTTTTACCCTCCCAAGGCTCTGATGGCTTTCCTGAAGCCTAGGGAAGTCAAAAACGTGGGAGGCTGTTTTCGCCCTCCCCAGGCTTCAGAAAAGTCTCTGGAGCCTGGGGAGGGCAACTCCCCCTATGTGGAGGGTTGCGCGTGCATGCGCAGGGGGGGTCACTTGCCCATGCGTAGTTGGGGGTTGTGTCCGCATTCACAGGTGGGGTCGTGCGTGCATGCGCAGGTGAGTGGGCACATACTCGCACCTGATAGAGCACGCGCGCAGACAATTTCGGCACACCTTTAGAAAAGGGTTAGCCAACACTGTTCTATTCTGTCCTGCCCTGCCCTATAATATAAGAGGGATGGCACAGTGGTGAGAATGCAGTATGGCAGGCTAACTCTGCATTCCCACTGCCAGGAGTTCGATCCTGATCAGCTCAAGGTTGACTCAGCCTTCCATCTTTCCAAGGTTGTTAAAATGAGGACCCAGATTGTTGGGGGCAAGAGGCTGATCCTGTAAACTGCTTAGAGAGGGCTATAAACCGCTGTAAAGTGGTATATATATATATGTGTTTCTAAGTGTTCTTTCTATTCTATTCTACGGCACATGTAAAAAAGAGGCGGGGCTTCATTTGCATTACTGCAGCTACCATCTTGGCTTTTTTTTTTTTTTGACCTTCCAAAGACACCTCTGCAAATCTTTAAAGGCAGCAATTAGCTGCTTTATTTGGTTTTCCATCTGTTTGCTGCCCAGTGTGTTATGGAAGGGACTCCTGTGGGGTTTTCTCCACCTCGTGTACAGAAATAACTATGCTGCTCATGCGTCCTGATGATGGACAGCTATTAATTCGTCTATTTATTTCATTTATTTTTCACTTCTATTGTATCTAAAAGGCTCGTTTTATTCCCATTTAAAGGCACCTGCGAGGAAGGTTGCACCACAGCTGTCAAAACACCAACTTGAATCGGAATATTCCAGCCTCCTTGCTCAGACAGCTAAGCACTAAACCGTAATGGCTCTCAGTAGGATGCCTACTCAGTATGTAGTAGAACTGAACTGGTCTCTCCACGCGTCATCCTTAGTGATGCGTGCCAGCCAGTGTCTGCCTTTCCTGCGTCGGATGAGGAGAGTACATCTTTCTCCTTCTCTCTTGGGCACTTTTTACGGAGGCACAGTAGAGAGCGTTTTAACAAACCGCACCACTGTCTGGTTTGGTGGCAGCAGCGCCTCAGATAGAAAGTCCATACAGAGAGTGGTGAGGACAGCCAAGAAGATCATAGGAAGCTCACTTCCCGGCATTCAGGACGCTGTATATAACCGCTATGTGCTTGGAGCTCAAAGCATAGTTAGAGACCCCACATACCTTCGTTTTATGGTCTGTTTTTGTTGCTCCCCTCCTGGAGGAGGTTTCAAAATATTTCTAGCAGGAATTACCATATTTTGGGGAGTATAAGATGCACCTTTTTCCCCTCAAAAAAGAGGATGAAAATCTGGGTGCGTCTTATACACTGAATACAGCAGTTTTTGCCTCCTGAAACCCCACCCCCTTTGCAAAAATGGCCGTGCATAGCCTTAGGAGGCTTCCAGAGTGCTGCTGAGGGGTGAGGAGGGCAAAAATGAGAGAAAAACATGCTGTTTTTTCCTCATTTTTGCCCCCCCAGCCCCCAGAAGCATTCTATAAGCTCCAAAAGGCTATGCATGCGCTTTTTTTATATATATAAAAAAGCCCGTTTTTGCATTTTTAAAAAATGGGCTGTTTTAGGGAGGTCTGCAGAGTGCAAAAACCTTTTTTTTAATTTGCCTCTTCAACATCTTGGGGCATCTTATACTCCGGTGCATCGTATACTCCAAGAAATACAGTACCAGATTCTGCCGTGTACACATATACATCTGAACTGGACTGTGTTGTAATATATGTGCATGTGTTTAAATTTTGTATTTACTTATTTATTTATTTTGTCAGGTTCATGTAGTGCCGGGATGGTGAACCTACGGCACGCATGCCACAGGTGGCACGTGGAGCCATTTGTCAGGGCAAGCGAGGGGTTGCCCTGTAAGCTGGCCAGCACACATGTGCGCCCTGGCCAGCTGAGTTCAGCCTTTTTTAAAGCCACTTTTGCTCTCCACAGACTCCAGAGGCTTTATAGGAGCCTGGGAAAGGTGAAAACAGCCTCCCCTCACCTGCCAGAGGCCCTCTGGAGGCTTCAGGAGCTTCCCTGAAGCCTCGGGAGTGCCAAAAACCGGCCCTAAGGGCAAACCGGAAGTTCAGGAATGGACTTGTAGGGCCGTTTTTAGTCCTCCAGAGTCTTCAGGGGTCTTCCGGAGGCTTCCCTGAAGGCTCCGGAGGACAAAAAAACAATCCAACAGACAAACCGGAAGTCACTTCCGGTTTGCTCGTAGGGCTGTTTTTGGTCCTCTGGAGCCTTCAGGGAAGCCTCCTGAAGGTCCCTGAAGGCTCCGGAGGACTAAAAACGGCCCTACAAGCTATGCATTGCATTATGGGTACGGCACCCCCGCACATGATCCCCCCCTGCGCTCCCCCCCCCCGCTTATGGCACCGAGCCAAAAAAGGTTTGCCATCGCTGATGTAGTGTACATTGGAGGTGGGGGACCCTTTGAGAGCAACGAAATTTCATTTGACTGTATTAGCCTACATCTTATCTTATCTTATCTAGCACTGACTATTAACTGTCCAGATTCTTGAAATAATAAATTCTTCTGTGCTTTGAACCCAACGAATTCTCCTGCTCATTTGTGCCTGACACATAGGAGCAGCTGGCTAGATTTGAGAGAAATGACAATTCCCACAGCACCTATCACCCACAGCCACTTTGGCATAGAGTGGGGGGGGGGGAGTCTATCCTGCACATATTTCTAGACAAATGAGTAGTAAATTTAAATCAGTGGACTTAACTATGCCTGAGGAGGCCTTCTACTACTCCAATACAAATATCTGTGAGGATAATAATATCCCCAAGCCAGAGGTGGGTTCCTACCAGTTCGCACCTATTCGGTAGAACCGGTTCGTCAAATCTACCGAACCGGTTAGAAGAGGTTCCGCCAGCGGACCCGGAAAGCAGGCCACACCTACAGAAGAGCTTCCAAATTTTTTTGAAACCAACCACTGCTAAAGGGTTAGGGGTGAAAGGATCTTGTAACTTGACAGCTTTAAGACTTGCACGCTTCAATGCCAGAGTTCCTGAGCCAATGTGACTGGAGGAGGAATTCTGGGAGTTGAAGTCCACAAGTCTTAAAGCTGTCAGGTTTGAAGACCCCTAGTTTTTTTTTTCTAAAGGGTTAGGGGTCCAAGGATCTTGTAACTTGACAGCTTTAAGACCTGCATGCTTCAATGCCAGAGTTTCTTGGGCCGACCTAAGTACTAATTCATAATTTCATATCCAGTCACATGGGTGGCAAGCCACTCCCACAAAGGAGGCCACACCCACAGAGTAGGTTCCAACAATTTTTGAAACCCACCACTGCCCCAAGCTCAGAAGTAATGTTCATTCTCAAATTTTCTCGAACACCAGAATGTTGATTTTGATCGTACTTTACAGCTTCAAAGCACTTTATGGGTACTAAGTAATTAAACCTCCCCCCCCCCTCCACCGGTTTTTGGAAAGTAGGTAACCATGTGTTGAAAGGAGTAAGTTGAAGTGTCAGAACAGACACTTTGATAGCTTCTAAATTAACTACTCAGGGAAGGGCCCTGAAAACCTGAGCTGATGCTGCTAAAAATGACAGTGGATAATTCAGGGGACTGGATTGTGGAAGCGTGTGTGTGTGTGTGTGTGTGTGTGTGTGTGTGTGTGTGTGGATGTGAATCTGCAGAGATAAGTCTTATAATTCTTTGAGAAATTATAATATTCCTGAGATAAGCAAGGAATTTTGCCCACCTACTTTCCCATTCGCAAAACCTCAACAGAAAGAAGGATGCATTTTCAAAATGCAGGACGGATTATACAGAAAGTTTTGAAAACAGGTCGATTAGGATTCTGAAGACTTTATGGCTTGCTAGAGAAGCGAAATTAATGAGTGGTATGGTGAAGACTATTGATGTTCTGCAATATGATTTTATATGTTGTTGGAAGAAATGTCCTTCTAAGCTCAGTTCCAAGCGGGGGGAAAATGCTGGAAACATGGAGGCTGCTTGGAAAGATGGTTTAATGGTGGACAGGATCACAGGGCTTGAGCTCCTGAACAGAAAAGGGGGCTCACAGGCTTCCAGATGTTGGGTGAAGAAGAGAAAAGAGAGCGAGAGATGCCGAAAGTCCCTGGTTTTATCCCCTTTCTGGCCTTTGATCTTGGGCTTGTATTCTGATTGGTTGTCAGACTCCTATGGGGCCATGCAGGGACAACTCTCTAGGCTGTGCTTTGAGTCTGGTTGAGCATTGCTTCTTCCCAGGTGCCATGTGGTGAGATGGGTAAAGGTCTAATACTACCATGCCTTAATCCCATCACCCTGGAGCTGAAGGGGGAGATATTTGTTATGTAGAATAGACCGACCCAGACTTTTTAATGACCCATTGACAAAGGTGGGGGCTATTAAGAGTGAGTCTATTTCCTACCTAAAAACATGTTTCTCCATTACTGATCCAGGGAAATATAATATTCTGCCTTTTCAATATCTCCCAGGATATTTCATTTTTCTAGGAGAGGGGTGGGTTTTAACTTCCTACAATAATAACAAAGAAAACCCTAATCAAACGAATTGCTTTCCTTTACGGTTGGAGCTGCTGACAGATTTTAATTTCTTTTAAAAAAAAGTTGATTAATTGCCCACTCCTTGAGACATTAATCTGAATACATTTTTCTTATCCTCGAAACCTCCGCAAAGATCTTGAGATCCTTTCTCGCAAACAAAATCACCCACTCAATGTTACAGTGATGGAACAATTTAAATATTTCTTTCCTGCTTTTCACAACTGAGTGTACCTCTAGTTTTTGTGGCTCCAAATAACAGAAGAAGCATATATTCATCTCCAATATCCTAATCTATAAAGCCCCTAATTTCTGCGTCAGGAAACAGTCGGGGGGGGGGGGGATTTTTTTAAATAAAATTATTTATTAGTTAAACATTAAAAACATTGGACACAGTGCGACATTTCTGGCATAAAAGTTTCCATATAGTGATTAGATCTTACAACAATTACATTTTATATCCATTACATAATGTATGTAGTCAGTCATAGAGCCGAGGTGGTGCAGTGGTTAAATGCAGCACTACAGGCTACTTCAGCTGACTGCAGTTCTGCAGTTCGGCTGTTCAAATCTCACTGGCTCAAGGTTGACTCAGCCTTCCATCCTTCCGAGGTGGGTGAAATGAGGACCCCGATTGTTATTGGGGGCGATATGCTGACTCTGTAAACTGCTTAGAGATGGCTGAAAGCCCTATGAAGCGGTATATAAGTCTAACTGCTATTGCTATTGCTATATCAACTGTCCGTTTATCCTTTCTTTTATATAATTACTAATCATACAAATACATATCCAATTCCTACCTATCACACATTCTTAATATCATGTATCTCCAATTCTGAACGTCTGTGTTTTTCTGTCCCTGGCCTGGTTGAACAAAACAGTCTGAAAAACTGATGACAAGTTGGGAGATTGGAATGAATTTGTAGAATTTTACTTTTAATTCTCACTCGAACCTATCCTGGATAAGCCTATTATTTAATGGGACAGGATGTCGATAACATCTACATAGCACTCAAAGGAGACAATAAAAAATGAAGAAGGAGACAAAAAGGCCCAAACACTTCCTCTTCAGCAATTAACATCCATATAAGCAGAGATTAACACAAAAGATTAACACTAGATCAACAATCAAGTAAACAATTCCAACACACACACACACACACACACACACACACACACACACACACACGGAACTACCAATGCATACAAACTAATAGTAAATAATAACCTAATCAAAAACCGCCAAGAAGTGTAAAAAAGTACAAGGGACCTATTATCACATATGGTGGACCTGCCCGGAAGCACAAAAATATTGGACAAAAATTGGGAAATGGATGCAAGAAATTACAGGAGAACAGATGAAATACAAACCCGAAATCTTTCTACTGGGAATAATCAAAGGGAAATATACAAAGAAAATTAAGTACATATTAACACATCTGCTAACTACAGCTAGAATAGCATTTGCCCAATGCTGGAAACAAAATAATACCCCCCTCGGACGAATCAGTGATAAAAAAAACAACTTTGGATTGTGCAGAGATGGACAAATTAACACTGAAATTAAAAGATAAAGAAGAGTCGGAATATTATGAAATTTGGAACAATTGGTACAAATGGCTGCAAAACAGGAACAAAATTAATTAAGCCAAGAAACAATATATATAAATATATATAGAACTGTGTATAAAGATGTGTAAATATAGAAGCGAAATATTATATACATGTACAGGTATGATGACATAACAATGTTGATGTAATGACTGTAAGGTGTTGTAGAAGGGAAAAAATAATAAAAAAAATCTGTCGGCAAAAAAAAAAAAAAAGAACCACCAAGAATATTTCCACCTGTGGGAAGTTATCATCCAGCTCTCTCCCAGAAAAATAAAATATCCTAGGAAATATTGAAAAGGCAGAATATTTCTCTGGATGTGAAAAGAAACATGTTTTAAAAGACAGAATAGTTGCCTATAGCTTTCTGCCCATCCCAGCTAATGGGCCATTAAGATGGCCAGGCCAGCCCACTTTACATAATAAAGACTTCTCCTCACTGCAGCTGTAGGGGGAAGGGATATTACTCAACTGACCACAAGGCATCTGAGAACTCATCACAGCCTAGAGAGTAGCCCCCTGCATGGCACCATGGGAGTTTGATAACCAGTCATAATACATTTCTTACACAGGAACAGGAAACAGAGAGGTGGGACTAAACAGGGTATAAAAAGCCTAGCAAGCCCCTCCCTCAGCCCTTCTCTTCTTCTCCACCAACATTGAAGCATGTGATCACCTTTTCTGTTCAGGGCTCAAGCCATGTGGCCCTGTCCAACAATAAACCATCTTTCCAAGCAGCCTCCATGTCTCCAGTGTCTTCTTCCCCACTTGGAGCTGAACCCAAAAGGACATTTCTTTCAACACACCAATACTGCCAGACAGGCCACTACCGGTAGTATATAAAAATACGAGGAAACCCCACTCCCTCCTAGTACTGATGATGTTACCTAGTTGGGTAATGAAATGCCTGCAAGAAAAACACCAAGCTCAGAGACCACCAAGGAGCCCTCATTTCAACCCTGAGCTACAAATACTCTCTTCTATCAGTAGATAATAGTTTCCAAATTTGTCTTGGGCTTCCCCCTGAATTTGAAGGAGGAGCCAAACCAGAGAAAAACGACAGGCGATACTTGACTATTTTCTGCTAGCCGGCCTATGGCTCTTTGCAAAGCGGTGAAGAAGTGAAGATTTTAGCAATAAGCTCTCCACGCTAAGTACATTAAATCATTCAGTCCCTTACACCGTGCACCGTGATGGAAGATTTACGTGCTATGAATAAAATATGTCTTCAGAAGTCCTGGGAGATCCATTTAAAAGAAGGATAAACCCCCCCTTTTTTTTCGTGCAGTGCTAATTTTAAATGGAAATATAAATAAGGAATTTGCTATCACACACAGACAGCATGTAGTCAAATTAGAACTTTATAATTGATCTTCCTAAAAACATATCACAGAACGCAGAAACTGGAGGATCCAATTCTCCCTCTTAACCTCCTTCCTGCCTTCAAGAGAGAAAATTTAAATACTAGGCGTCATTAAAAGGAATACCTCGCTGGCAGATAGTTTAGACAGCTTGCAACATTAAGTACTAATTGAAGGTAGTTAGACCTAATTTCCACTTTCTCCATTGCACCCATAAGAAGCCTTAGTGTTTCTCTTTTCCTTTGATATTAAATGTGCTTCTGCTTCTGAAATCGTTGTGGTCTGAAACTGGTACAATTCAGATAATGGCTTATTTTGCATTCCTGGTTCTTTTTTTTTCTTACTTTTCCTTCTTTTTTTTCTGCATTCGTTTCTTCCTCATTCTCTCTCCAAAGCCATATCTTAAAGATCACTCAAATGAGAGATATAAACGAGACTGGAAAAAATGGATTGACTATATACAAAATAAATACGGGACCAAGAAATTCCAGTTAGCCTATGCTTAAGATCAGAAATGATTTAAATTGTTTAAAGTTAGTTCAGCAAGAAGAAGCTAAGGTCAATGCAGAATGTCATTAATTTCTTTATTTCTTTTTTCTCAATAGATTTTAGACTGTGTTTGTTAAAAATCCATACCGTGTAGGGGTTCTGGAAAGTCGGGGGGGGGGAGGAGGGGAGTTGGGGGGAGGGTGGAGGGAGGGAGGGGTATAGATTAGGCTAGACAAGAATTTGGTGGTAAACTAGAACTATTTTGACACACAAAAAATTGTCTTACTGATTGAGGAATGATGAAATGTTTGTTTTAAAAGAAATAAAACTTTTGAACTATTCTCTCTCCAAAGCCAAAATGCCAAGGTCTGCTCAGCAGCTGCTAGGGGGGGAAAAAAAACAAGGTTTTGCTACTAATCTATTCAATTATTGTTAATCCAGTTTATACTTAATTATTAAGTCTTGCTCAAATATGAAATGAAGGGAGAGAAAAAGAAAGGAGAACGAGATGAAGGCTATCTGAGGAACTGCTTCACCCCAGTGGGATCAGAATAACAGAGTTGGAAGGGACCTTGGAGGTCTTCTAGTCCAACCCCCTGCTCAGGCAGGAAGCCTATACCAAGGATGGCGAACCTTTTTTTGAGCTCGCGTGCCATAAGGGGGGAGCTCAGCGGGAGGGTTGTGTGCAGGCGTGCCGCACCCATAATGCAACGTGTGACACCCCCACCCACCCCCAGTGCGCATGCATGGATGAGAGGCGCTCCCTCCCATTTTTTGCATGCTCTTTTCGCCCTCCCCAGGCTCCAGAGGCTTTATAGGAGCCTGGGAAGGGCGAAAACAGCCCCCCCAAGGCCCTCCGGAGGCTTTAGGGACCTTCAGGAGGCTTCCCTGAAGCCCCCAGAGGGCTTAAACCGGCCCTATGAGCAAACAGGAAGTCCGTTCCCAAACTTCCAGTTTGCCCATAGGGCCGTATTTTTGCGCTCCGGAGGCTTCAGGGAAGAGCCTATTCCATTTCAGAGAAATTGTCGTCCAATCTCTTCTTAAAAACATCCAGTACTGGGGCATCCACAAGATCTGGAGGCAAGTAGTTTCTAGTGATTAATTGTTCTAACTGTCAGGAAATTCCACCTTAGTTCTAGGTTGCTTCTCTCCTTGATTAGCTTCTTGTCCTGCCTTCAGGTGTTTGGAGAATAGTTTGACTTCCTCTTTTATTGTGGCAGCCCCTGAGATGATAAGAAGAAGAAGAAGAAGAAGAAGAAGAAGAAGAAGAAGAAGAAGAAGAAGAAGAAGAAGAAGAGGAGGAGGAGGAGGAGGAGGAGGAGGAGGAGGAGGAGGAGGAGGAGGAGGAGGAGGAGGAGGAGGAGGAGGAGGAGGAGGAGGAGGAGGAGGAGGAGGAGGAGCAGGAGCAGGAGCAGGAGGAGCAGGAGCAGGAGCAGGAGGAGCAGGAGCAGGAGCAGGAGCAGGAGGAGCAGGAGCAGGAGCAGGAGGAGCAGGAGCAGGAGGAGCAGGAGGAGCAGGAGCAGGAGGAGCAGGAGCAGGAGCAGGAGCAGGAGGAGCAGGAGCAGGAGCAGGAGGAGCAGGAGCAGGAGCAGGAGGAGCAGGAGCAGGAGCAGGAGGAGCAGGAGCAGGAGGAGCAGGAGGAGCAGGAGCAGGAGGAGCAGGAGCAGGAGGAGCAGGAGCAGGAGCAGGAGGAGCAGGAGGAGCAGGAGCAGGAGGAGCAGGAGCAGGAGCAGGAGCAGGAGCAGGAGGAGAGGAGGAGGAGGAGAAACAGAAGCAGAAGAAGAAGAGGCGGAGGCGAAGGAGGAGAGGAGGAGGAGAATAGAAGAGGAAGAAGAGGAGGAGGGGAGGAAAAAGAGGAGGAGAAGGAGAAGGAAGAGGAGGAAGGGAGGAGGAGAAGATGAAGAAGAAGAAAGAGAAGGAGGAAAAGGAGGAGGGGGAGGAGGGGAGGGAGGGGGGAAGAAAGAAGGAGAAGAGGAGGGAGGAGAAGAAGATGAAGAAGAAAGAGAAGGAGGACGAGGAGGAGGAGGAGGAAGAAGAAGAAGAGGAGGAGGAGGAGGAGAAACAGAAGCAGAAGAAGAAAAGGAGGCAGAGGAGGTGAAGGAGAGGAGGAGGAGAAGAGATGAAAAAGAAGAGAGGAGGAGAAACAGAAGCAGAAGGAGAAAGAAGCAGAAGTAGAGGAAGAGGAGGAGGAGGAGGAGGAGGAGGAGGAGGAGGAGAGGAGGAGGAGGAGGAGGAGGAGGAGGAGGAGGAGGGAGGAGGAGGAGGAGGAGGAGGAGGAATAATAATACTTTTGGAGTATGTTTTACAATGAAATAAGTGAACTGTATTCATTCTTTAAGAAGCCTAAGAAATACATTTCCCCTGACCAGGATTGTTGTTGGCATTTCTAATGTTGTTTTCATCATTTTTGCTGAACAACCTTAAATTGGATTAAATTCTTTTAGCAGTTTTCAAAAATCTTGAATTGTTTCTGATGAAACCCCGGGAGAGACAAGGGAATAAAAAAGAGCCAGGTCGGAAAATAGGAGATGAACTAGAGATACATCTATATATAAAGTCACGGATGATATGAAAAATGTGACTAGAAGGCATTTTTTCTCCCTCTCTTACAATGTTATATAAATTGAAGTTATAAATGTGGAGAGAAATGGGGATGTCATTAAAACATACTTTCTTCGGAAAAGGATACTGTAGGGAAGATGACCAGGAACATCCACTGTATATCAAACATGGACAGAAATAATGAATGAGGTAAAGGTATGTGTTAGTCATTTCCGATTCTAGGGGACGGTGCTCACCTCTGTATCAAAGCCGAAGAGCCAGCGCTGTCCGAAGACGTCTCCGTGGTCATGTGACCGGCATGACTAAACACCAAAGGCGCACGAAACGCTGTTACCTTCCCACCAAAGGTGGTCCCTATTTTTCTACTTGTGTTTTTTATGTGCTTTCGAACTGCTAGGTTGGCAAAAGCTGGGACACGTAACGGGAGCTCACTCCATTACAAGGCGCTAGGGATTCGAACCACCGAACTGCCGACCTTTCTGATCGAGAAGCTCAGTGTCTTAGTCCTGACCAGTGTTTCTTACCCGTAGCCACTTTAAGATGTCTGGACTTCAACTCTCCAGCCAGCAATCAATGGTAAAAATAACAACACAAGACGCAGGTTTGTCACTAACATTTGCTAAGTCAACCAAGGCTGACATATAAGTTATTCCCTTCCGTATCCCAAAAAATAACTAACCAAAAAAATCAGGCATCTGTCCTGATTTCATTAAAAAGAGCAGGCTTTGAGATGTATATCTTAAAGAATACTGAATGTTCAAAGATTATTTTTGCAATCATTTTTCCAGGATCATAATTTATTATGCGGAACAGCAGCTGAAATTAAACTTCAGAATTAAAGCAATCCTAACCTTATTTTTTTCTGTCTGCCTATAAGCCTATCTCAGCCTGGATGGATGGATGGATGGATGGATGGATGGATGGATGGATGGATGGATGGATGGATGGATGGATGGATGGTCGGACAGACAGACAGACAGACAATAATGAGAGAGAAAGATGATAATAATGATAGATAGATAGATAGATAGATAGATAGATAGATAGATAGATAGATAGATAGATAGATAGATAGATAGATATAAATTAATGAGAGATGATGGATGGATGGATGGATGGTCGGATGGACAGACAGACAATAATGAGAGAGAGATGTTAGATAATGATAGATAGATAGATAGATAGATAGATAGATAGATAGATAGATAGATAGATAGATAGATAGACGGACAATGAGAGAGAGATATGATAGATAATGATAGATGATAGATAGATAGATAGATAGATAGATAGATAGATAGATAGATAGATAGATAGATAGATAGATAGATATTATAAATTAATGATAGATAGATGATAGATGGATGGATGGACAATGAGAGAGAGAGAGAGATGATAGATAATGATAAAGATAGATAGATTAGATGATAGATAGATAGATAGATAGATAGATAGATAGATAGATAGATAGATAGATAGATGATAGATGGATGGATGGATGGATGGATGGATGGATGGATGGATGGATGGATGGACGGACAGATGCACAGACAGACGGACGGACAATGAGAGAGAGAGAGAGATGATAGATAATAATGATAGATAGATAGACAATGAGAGAGAGAGAGAGAGAGGAGATAATAATGATAAATAGACAGACAAACAGACAGACAGATAGATGATAGGCAGGGGGAGAGACAGGCTGGCAGACAGATAGACAGATATTTAAACGGTCTTTATAAATGCATCTAAATTATCATACAAATGTTAAAGTGAAGGTGCAAAATTTGAGGTCCTCAAAAGGTGGTTGGACTCTTATTTCCATGGCCCTTGGTTCTTGATTATCTTAGACGCTGAGTAGTGGTGTAATATGTCACCTTTTCGGAGCTTCTGGCCAGCAAAGTCAATGGAAAAGACAGATTCACGTAACAACCGTGTTACTAACTTAACAACTTCAGTGATTCACTTAACAACTGTGGCAAGGAAGGTCGTAAAATGGCGCAACTGTCTCGCTTCGCAACAAAAACATTGGGCTCAATTGCGGTCGTACATCAAGGACTACCTGTAATACTGTGGTGGCCCAGAGGTAGAACTCTCGCCTCACAATCAGGAGGTTGGGAGTTCGATCCTAGCTAGAGGCAGATGTAGGGTCTCCTGCTTGGGCAGGGGCTTGGACTAGATGACCTGCAAGGTCCCTTCCAACTCTGTTATTCTGTTAACCGCATTCTGAAGACAGGCCTTCTCTCTCTCTCCTTTTCCTCTTATGCTAAAGAGAACCAAGGCACAGCAAAGTTGAATTTTCCCCTGGCCCTTCCTGTTTATCCAGGCTAAGCTGCTGTTTACGTAATAGTTGCCGAACTCCTTCTCCAGAGCCATCTCTGTGCCCCTTAAAAGGAACGCTGGCTGACATTTCTCTGTGCTCAGCTATCGCCCTGGAAGCGCCAATTGCTCCGGCCAGCGTCAGATCCTTGCAAACGTATAAACATAAGAGGTTCTGCAAAGCTGAACATTGATGCGAATCGCCCCTTGAAGCGGTTTTACGAAGCGGTGACCCACTTCTCTCTCTTTTTTTTCTCCAAAAAGTGAAAAGAAGCCACAGTATGTATTTATTTTTGCTCTCGGGCTATCGTTCCAATCTTTCTCTGACTCTTACAGGCAGCTGCTGGGAACACCAAAGTCCCAGAGCGATAGGAAGCGATTCCGTAAGTTTCAATTTCAATTTATTGGTATTTGTATGCCGCCCACTCCCAGGGGACTCTGGGCGGCTTACAGACAAACAAGGGAATTAAAAAATAAAAATAGAAATATAATCATTTTAAAATTACACAACATACATACACTTAAAATGGGGCTGGATGCTGATCAACAGCCCCAGGCCTGCCGGAACAGCCAGGTCTTAGTGGCTTTACGGAAGGCCAGAAGAGTGGTGAGGGTCCGGATCTCTACGGAGAGATCCGGGGTGGCGCAGTGGTTATAGTGAGGTGGCGCAGTGGTTATAGTGAGCCGAGGTGGCGCAGTGGTTATAGTGCAGTACTGCAGGCCACTTCAGCTGACTGTTATCTGCTGTTCGGCTGTTCAAATCTCACCGGCTCAAGGTTGACTCAGCCTTCCATCCTTCCGAGGTGGGTGAAATGAGGACCCAGACTGTGGGGGCGATATGCTGACTCTGTAAACCGCTTAGAGAGGGCTGAAAGCCCTATGAAGCGGTATATAAGTCTAACTGCTATTAACTGCTATCATTCCATAGGGCCGGGGCCGCAACAGAGAAGGCCGTCCCCCGGGGGGGTCGCCAGCCGACATTGACCCGCCGATGGTACCCGGAGGAGGCCCAATCTGTGTGATCTAATCGGTCTTTGGGAGGTAAATGGCAGGAGGCGGTCTCTCGGGTAGCCAGGTCCTAAACCATGTAGGGCTTTAAAAGTAACGACTAGCACCTTGAAGCGTGTCCGGAGACCAATGGGAAGCCAGTGCAGCTCGCCGATGATAGGTGTAACATGGGTGTATCTAGGTACACCCATTATCGCTCGCGCGGCTGCATTCTGGACCAAAGTTAAATTGTCTGGGTTCCAAATAATACCCCTAACAGAAGAAGACCCCGAGTCAGGGGTGAAATCCATCTACCTTTGCTACGCGCGTGCACGGCAACAGACCCGAAAACCAGCTGGCCGGCGGGAGGTGCGCGCACATTGCTGGGGCAATGGCTCGCATGTCCGCAGAGAGGGCTCAGCATGCCACCTGTGGCATGTGTGCCATTGGTTCGCCATCATTTGAACTTTTCTCTTCAGCCCTCCCTTGGGAACAGAAAAGGAAGGAGAAATGAATTGCACAGACTCCATTAAGATGGAAAACAAGCATCTGCCTCCTAGAATTATTCATTAAATAAGGATGTGGCAGATTTATTCGCTAGTCTGGAGGGGATATAAAAAAATATCATTAAATAAGAGTCCAAACTTCCCGTAACCAGATTCAACAACAAATATTACATCAAAAAAAATATGTCCTGTGAATGCTGAAATAAGTTATCCTTGCATTATTTCTACTCAGACTCAAGCAATGTACTGCATCTCAGAGAGAGTAATGTCACCCCTAGTCCTTCTTGTTTGTGGTTGAAGGTTGGAGTCCTGATAAACGTACGAGAATGGGAGAAATCAGGGTTCCAAATAACATCCAAAATTAAATCAGAGTCCAAGGCAAAGTACTGCTCAAAGTTCCGATTTATTAAGACAGCCATGCTGGCACATCTGGGAAAACCTGAATCTGAAAGCTTCCTGGTTTTCCCCACCCAGTTGAAAGTTCAAGATTTTGCCCTCACACCCACAAGTCCATCCCATGGTCCAATCTCCCACTGCCGCGCTGGCAGTTCCGCCCACCCAGTTCTGGTCAGATACAGAGATGGAAAGACAAAGGATGACCTTGGCTTTCTAGAAAGGAATTTTGTTTTGGCTACATAGCATCTAACTCCGTACAATCCCCCCTCCCATTTCCCCACTAATGAAACAGCATAGTAGAATAGAATATTAGTGTGGCAGGCCAAAGATCCCAAAAGAAACCAGCTGCCGGCCTGACACCAACGTCACTTCAAATTGCCACTAATTAAGGAAGAGAAAGAACTGGTCAGGAAAGGCAATTCTTTGAAAGTACATATTTGATCTTCTTTTTTTAATGTTTCTAAAAAATTATTAGTTTATAGTATAAAATACTGTTGGACGGTCACTAAATGAACTGTTGTAAGTCGAGGACTACCTGTATGTGGATGTCAGGCCTGCAGTTATATCCCTTTTAGGATCTTTGGCCTGCCACACTCTCTCTTATTTCATTATGCTGTTTCATGAGTGTAGTAGTTGGGAGGGGGGAATAGAAAGGAGTAGAATTGTGGAATGTGTTGTTGTCATTCTTTTCTAGAAGCCCAAGGTCATCTTTTGTCTCCGCACCTCTGTACCTGACCGGGACCAGCTGGGTGGAGATGCCAGTGTGGAAGAAGAAGGTTGGACCATGTGATGGATGTTTGGGTGTGGGGACAAGATCATGAACTTTCAACTGGGTGGGAATCCTAGGTAACATCCAGAATTGGGATTCCACAGATGTGCCAAGATGTCTGACTTATTAAATTGGAACTTTAAGGATCGTTTTGCCTTGGACTCTGATTTAATTCTGCGTGATACTTGGAACGCTGACAGTGGATTTACAGAAGGCTGTTACATATAAACTTGGTTGACCAATCAGTCAGAGGAACAACATGCCTCCAGAAATTATAACTGCTCCAACACTGGAAGTTTTTCAGAAGATGTTGGATAACCATTTGTCTGAAGTGATGTAGTGTTTTCTGCCTAAGCAGGGGGTTGGACTAGAAGACCTCCAAGGTCCCTTCCAACTCTGTTATTCTAAATTCTAAATCTACAGGGATTTTCTCAAGAACATTTTAAGCTTAAAATATATATCAAGCGGGAACACGGTGGCTCAGTGGCTAAGATGCTGAGCTTGTTGATCAGAAAGGTCAGCAGTTTGAATCCCTAGCACTGCATAATGGAGTGAGTTCCCGTTACTTGTCTCAGCTTCTGCCAACCTAGCAGTTTGGGGGGGGGGGTTGAAAAAAGTTTTTTATTTTTCCTTTCAAATTCATTCTTAAATATACATTCTTATAATTGTTATTTAACATGTCAATTCATACCATTTTTCTGCCTGTATATTTACATTTTTACACTTTCGTATTTCCCCTCCCCCTGATTCAATAATAATTATTTGTTTTATGCTTTGTTCCTTTTTTTCTTTCTATTTGTATCTTTTTTCAAGCCAATCATAAAATCGCCCCCATGTCCTGTAGTACACCAATTCCTCTTTGTCCATTATTCTCAATGTCAACCTATTCATTTCTGCACAATCTAATATCTTCTTTATTATCTCTCCTTCTGATGGTCAACCGAGCCATTTGAAAGCATGCAAAAATACAAGTAGGAAAATAGTGACCCCCCCCTTTAGATGGAAAGTAACAGCATTCTGTACACCTTCAGCATTCGGTCACGCCACATCAGTGGTGGGATTCAGCCAATTCGCACCTATTCGGGAGAACCAGTTGGTAACTTTCTAAGTAGTTTAGGGAACCGATTGTTGGAAGAAATCTCCTTTTGTTTTTTTTCCACTTTACAGGGCTAATCCTGTAAGGAAGGCAGGAAGGAAACATCCTGGTGTTGTTTCTAGCCTAATCTTTATTGACCTGCTTACAGAAACTGCCTCTCCGGTTAACCCTTATTACAGCGTAACAGCTAAGGCGAAGCGCCCATCGACCTGAGTGACCTTGAGTTGCCCACACCCACCCGGTCACATGACCACCGAGCCCCACCTACCCAGATGGTCATTAGGGTACAGAACCGGTTGTTAAATTATTTGAATCCCACCACTGTGCCACATGACCACGGAGACGTCTTCGGACAGCACTGGCTCTTTAGCTTAGAAACGGAGATGGGCACTGCCCCCTAGTGTAGGGAACGATTAGCACATATGTGCGAGGGGAACCTTTAGCTTTTGCATATCAAGTAGATACTACATGCATGGAGCTGGGAGGGGGCAGAGAGATGGCCAAGAAACCCCATTTCCTTATTAATGCCTTTGTATTGCTTTTAACAAAGAGGGAAGACGAGGCACGTCTCCAATTGAAGACATGTTTCTCTTTCATCTCCTTTGGGCTCCATGGAGTACATATGGTCATTCTTGGTCGCTGGCTTCTTCTTTATTTAATTTTCTATTTCTTCAATAGCTTTGACAGTTGTCTGAGGCCAATGGCTTGCTTAGCTTCTCTTTTAATCCATTTCTTTTTTTAAAAAGAAGACGACGACCATTTTAAAAAAAAATCATATTCAGAAGACGGCTTTCTGCAACTCCGCAATACACACAGAGGGAGAATTTCTTCTGATTATTGTTAGGGATTGTCCAAAGAGTAGTGCGGTGGCCTAGAGGGGGCACTCTCACCTCACAGTCAGGAGGCGGTGAGTTCGATCCCAGGTAGAAACAGATATTTCTCTCTCTGGGCACAATGAGAATATATCTGCTGAACAAAACTTCACACCGGCAACAGGAAAGGCATCTGGCCATTAAACGCTCTGCTAGCTCCATTCAGTTGCCCAGACTCCACCCTGCAAGGGATTGTGTGGGGTTGCTAAATGATGATGATGATTGTTAGGGATTATCCAAGACAATAATAAGGGAGGCAATTTGCTAGGTAGCCTGGATCCTAGAAGGTGCAGGGTCTGATAGAAGGTCAAGGTCCAGGACCGACCCTTCCAACGGCTAAATCAGAGGAGGAGGAGGAAGCATGAGAGTCAGAGTCAGCATAAAGGCAACCTGAGAGCTCTGAAGGGGAAGAGGGAATGGAGCTGGCAGAGAAAGAGAGAGAGAGGGAGGGAGGGAGAGAGAGAGAGAGAGAGAGGGAGACTAGGCCGTCCGTCAGCCCTCAGGTGGAGAGTCAACAGCCCCCAGGTATGGAGGTGGCTGATGAGGAAGAGGAGGAACTGCTGGGTCCAGTGCCTGACGCACAGATGCACGGAAGGCAGAGGAGAGGAGGGCAGTGGAAATCCATGGGCAGGTCTTTGGGAAGGAAGAGCCACAGCTGCTGGCGAAGCCTCACTCTAGTTCTGGGGATAAAAGGCAAGGGGCGGAGATGGATAGGTGTGGCTGACAACTATTCATCTTCTGGATGGACAGACTTGTTAGCCTGTGAGAGAAACGTTTTTGCTGGGACTGCCATCATTCCTAATAAAGGAATCTTTTGAGTTCACGTCAGAGAATTCATCGTGTTTGGGGAGCTGGCTCAGAACGATAGTATTCAAATTGGTGAGAAGTGGGAAAGCAACCTATTGTTAACGCAAGGTCTTTGACCAATTTTGTAAGGGTGGCCGTCTGACCTCTTTGGCTGCCAAGCTCTAGTGATACCGTCAAATTCAGAAAGACACATGGATTCCTGGAAGTATCTTTACTGCTAATAAAGTAATACGACTGGAGTTTTGAGTGGCTGCCAAAGCCATTTTCTTGATCAATTTATACTTAGCAGAATTGAAGTGGAATTAATCAATTAATCTTTTGCGCATTTGCCCCCCCTCCTCCTGGATTAAGAAATCTTTTTTGTGTCTCTTGGTTTTTGGTTCTGTATTTGAAGAGTCAGATAGATAGATAGATAGATAGATAGATAGATAGATAGATAGATAGATAGATAGATAGATAGATAGATAGATAGATAGATAGATAGATAGATAGATAGATAGATAGATAGATGGATGGATGATAGATTAGATAGATAGATAGATAGATAGATAGATAGATAGATAGATAGATAGATAGATAGATAGATAGATGATAGATAGATAGATAGATAGATAGATAGATAGATGATAGATAGATAGATAGATGATAGATAGATAGATAGATAGATAGATAGATAGATAGATAGATAGATAGATAGATAGATAGATAGATGATAGATGATAGATAGATAGATAGATAGATAGATAGATAGATGATAGATAGATAGATAGATAGATAGATAGATAGATAGATGATAGATAGATAGATAGATAGATAGATAGATAGATAGATAGATAGATAGATAGACGATAGATAGACGATAGATAGACGATAGATAGATAGATAGATAGATAGATAGATAGATAGATAGATAGATAGATAGATAGATAGATAGATAGATAGACGATAGATAGACGATAGATAGACGATAGATAGATAGATAGATAGATAGATAGATAGATAGATAGATAGATAGATAGATAGATAGATAGATAGATGATAGACGACAGATAGATAGATAGATAGATAGACGATAGATAGATAGATAGATAGATAGATAGATAGATAGATAGATAGATAGATAGATAGATAGATAGATAGATGATTGATAGATAGATAGATAGATAGATAGATGATAGATAGATGATAGATAGATAGATAGATAGATAGATAGATAGATAGATAGATAGATAGATAGATAGATAGATAGATAGATAGATAGATAGCAACAGCAATGGGATTCTTCAGAACAGATAATAAATGGAGGGTACGACAGAAGCTAGCCAATATGGAATACAGAGAGTCCTCAACGTATGACCACAATTGAGCCACAATTTCTGTTGCTAAGTGAGACACTTGTTACTTTTGCCCATTTTTGCCATAGTCGTTAAGTGAGTCATGCAGCTGTAAGATTAGTAATTGTTCTGACCTCAGCTTCCCCAAACCACGAAGCAAACGCGTCCTTTTAACTTGCATAATATTGTAATTTGTTTTCTGATCTAAGCCTTTTGTATCATCCCCTGCAGTGCAGTGGGGACGGGGCGTGGGGGGGGGGGAAATCTGACATCGCAGTGATGTTTTTAGATCAGTAAAATGAGACTGCATTGCTATGGATTATTTTTTTAAAAAAAAAATTACGTTGACAGACTGAGGGCCACCAATGCAATCCTGGGTAATAAAACTTATGATTTGCAGTGCTCCTCACCATAGCAGGCAACGGGGCAGGTTGCTAATTTATCACAAAGAGGAGTTCATTGTTTTGCTTTCAAAAGACACATTGCTAAACACCAAGGGACCCATCTGAGGAGATACAGCACGCTTTGCTATATTTGTGTGTGTGTGTGTGTGTGTGTGTGTGTGTGTGTGTGTGTGTGTGTGTAAGATTCCTATGCCTAGTGGCATCTTTCTATTTTCTTAGAAGGGGAGCAGGCAGTGCCTAATGTGTTTCCCATTTCCAAATTTCCCACATCAAGGTCACACACCGCCCATTTTCCAAGACAGGATACGAAGAGCAATCGCTAAAAGGCTTTTGGAACTGCAATGCAGGGGAACTGCAGTTGATGTTTAAAAATAAAAATAAAAATAAATCAAGATGGCTGCCTCATCAGGGTTAGAGTTTAGAGTTTTATTGATTTGTATGCCACCCACTCCGGAAGGACTCCGGGCGGCTTACAATAAAACGAGGGAAGGGGGATAATGCACAAACAACATATTAAAATATACAACAGTCACAATTTCTGAGGGGCTGGATATTTCGAGAGTCCCCCGGCCTGCTGGAGCAGCCAGGACTTAACGGCTTTGCGGAAGGCCAGGAGGGTAGTAAGGGTCCCGATCTCCACGGGGAGATCGTTCCAGAGGGCTGGAGCTGCAACAGAGAAGGCTCTCCCCCGGGGAGTCGCCAGCTGACATTGGCTGGCAGATGGAATCCGGAGGAGACCCAACCTGTGCGATCTAATCGGTCTGTGGGAGGTGATCGGCAGGAGGCGGTCTCTCAGGTACCCAGGTCCGATGCCATGAAGGGCTTTATAGGTAACGACCAGCGCCTTGAAGCGGATCCGGAGACTAATGGGTAACCAGTGCAGCTCGTGGAGGATAGGTGTAACGTGGGTGTACCTAAGTGCACCCACGATCGCTCGCGCGGCTGCGTTCTGGACCAGCTGGAGTCTTCGAACACTCTTCAAGGGCAGCCCCATGTAGAGCGTGTTACAGTAATCCAGTCTTGAGGTCACATTGAAGCTGTCTGTTTTTTATGCATGTTACAAGTGTGAGACCTATTAAAGAATAAGCGGAGCATGGATGTCAAAAAGGCATTAAGAGTTGTTAACCTGATTTTGCAAAGCTTCTTCTCTGGCAACATTGTATTGCTAACTAGGGCATACAAAACCTTTGCCAGACCAATCCTCGAATACAGCTTGTCTGCCTGGAATCCAAACTGTACATCGGACATTAATACAATCGAGCGAGTCCAGAGGTATTTCATGAGAAGAGTCCTCCACTCCTCTGCTCACAGTAGAATCCCTGACGCCACCAGGCTCAAAAGTTCGGGCTTGGACAACCTGGAACTATGCCGCCTATGGTATGACCTAAGCATAGAACACAAGATTGTCTGCTACAACATCCTACCTGTCAACTTCTTCAGCTTCAACTGCTATAATACTCAGGTAAAGAATAGATACAAACTCAAAGTAAACCGCTCCAAACTCAATTGCAGAAAATACGACTTCAGCAACAGAGTGGTCAACGCCTGGAATGCTCTACCTGACTCTGTTGTTACATCCTCAAATCCCCAAAACTTTAACCTTAAACTGTCCACCGTGAACCTCACCCCATTCCTAAGAGGTCCGTCTCTCTACCTTCCCCATTTATTTGTACTCATTTCTTACGTATATACGTTTACCTGCTTATACTTATATGGTTATATGTTATATTCAGAGGTGGGTTCCTACCAGTTCGCACCTATTCGGTAGAACCGGTTCGTCAAATCTACCAAACCGGTTAGAAGAGGTTCCACCAGTGGACCCAGAAAGCAGGCCACACCTACAGAAGAGGTTCCAAAAAATTTTGAAACCTACCACTGACAAACGCACACACACACACACACACACACAAACAGACTCACAGAAAGAGAAAGAAAGGTAGAAAGAAATAAAGAAAAAAAGAAAAAAGAAAGAAAAAGTGAAAGAGAGATGAAAGAAAAAAAGGAAAAAGGGACAGAGACAAAAGGAAGAAAAGAGAGAGAGAGAGAGAGAGAGAGAGAAAGAAAGAAAGAAAGAAAGAAAGAAAGAAAGAAAGAAAGAAAGAAAGAAAGAAAGAAAGAAAGAAAAAAAACACATGGCCAGCAAGCCACTCCCACCAGGTCACATGGTCGGCAAGCCACTCCCACAAAAGAGGCCACGCCCACAGAGTAGGTTCAAAAAAAAATTGAAACCCACCACTGGTTATATTCATACTTATACTTGTTTTCTCATACATGCTTGACAAAATAAAAATCGATCACCACATGACGGCGGTGATCTTGATTACACTATGCAGATTATATTCAGTGAATTTACACCAAGGGTCTCCAATCTGAGAGATGTTGAGACTTGTGGACTTCAACTCCCAGAATTCTCCAATCTGAGAGATGTTGAGACTTGTGGACTTCAACTCCCAGAATTCCTTTGGGTCTTCTAATAATGTACCTGTGGCCACTGTAAGTGGATCCATTCATCCCCTGCTCTTTCCTTCAACTTTTCCTAGCTTTAAAATGTTTTTCCAAAGAGTTGGATCCTTGAAATTTGTATTCAAAATTATTGTTTTGGACATATAGCGTATTTAAATATTTATATATTATATATTTATTCGTGTATGTGATGCTCGTACACACAATCTAAATTGCAGTGGATGAAGTCACACGTAGGAAAAAGAGCAATATAATTAACAAGTAATAGACAAAGAATAGTTTTCGAGTTACGACCTCAACTGAGCCCAAATTTTATGTTGCTCAGTGAAACATTTAAGTGAGTTTTGCCCCGTTAATAGGAATTTTCTTGCCATGGTTCTTAAGTGAATCATTGCATTTGTTAAGTGAGTAACATGATTGTTAAGTGAATCTGGATTCCCCATTGACTTTGCTTGCCAGAAGGCCACAAAAGCTGCAACTTTGGGAGGCAAGTCATTGCTCCGATTAATTTTTCTAAATGTCAGGAAATTTCTCCTTAGTTTTAAGTCGATTTTTAGCAATAGCAATAGCAATAGCAGTTAGACTTATATACCGCTTCATAGGGCTTTCAGCCCTCTCTAAGCGGTTTACCGAGTCAGCATATCGCCCCCACAGTCTGGGTCCTCATTTCACCCACCTCGGAAGGATGGAAGGCTGAGTCAACCTTGAGCCGGTGAGATTTGAACTGCCGAACTGCAGATAGCAGTCAGCTGAAGTGGCCTGCAGTACTGCACTCTAACCACTGCGCCACCTCGGCTCTCTTTTTCTCCTTGATTAGTTCCCACCCATTGCTTCTTGTCCTACCCTCAGGTGCCTTGGAGAATAATTTGACTCCCTCTTCTTTGTGGCAACCCCTGAGATATTGGAAGACTTCCATCATGTCTCCCCTGGTCCTTCTTTTCATTAAACTAGACATACCCAGTTCCTGCAACCGTTCTTCATATGTTTTAGCCTCCAGTCCCCTCATCATCTCTGTTGCTCTTCTCTGTAATCTTTGGATATATGTCCATGTACGATATGCCATGTGCTCAATAAATAAATAGAGGGGTTAACACCAGTGGTGGGTTGCCAATTTTGTTCGGACACGTTCCTACGCACTCTTGCAAGTGATGCTTCTGCGCATGCACAGAAGCGTCCGGGTGGGAGGGAGGAGCCTCCCGCCACCACGACTACCGGTTCACTCGATCTGGGCCGAACCAGCAACAACCCACCTCTGGTTAACACAGATAAGGTTTCCAACCATTTACAGGAAGGTCGATCCAAAATCCATGAGCAGAAAAGGGGGGGGGGGGAGTAATAGAATTTCTGCAGGGAAGATCAAGGAGAGGCGAAACAGTGAAAGTTGCTTTAGGCTACTGTCACACAAAACTGCAGAGAGGGAGACAGGAGGGAAACGGTTAGTAAACAAACATCCTCCAATCTAAATATTATTTTTGGCAAACCTGCCGTAAACACATAAAATCAGGGAGACATATGCACACGCACTCACACGCATTATGCTGCTAAACATAATGCCACTCTCTCTCTTATTTCATTATGCTGTTTCATTAGCGTAGTAGTTGGGAGGGGGGAATAGAAAGGAGTAGAATTGCTAAGCCAGAGAAATAGGTAAGTATTGTGTCACAACCCCTGGTAGGTCCAAATATGGGAGGGAGCATACTGCTTCCCTTTTCTGTCTATCGGCTCACTCTTCTGAGATATATATATATATATATATATATATATATATATATATGTATGTATGTATGTATGTATGTATGTATGTATGTATGTATGTATGTATGTATGTATTATGGGAGGAAGTTAACTGAAAAACAAAAAACACAAAGGCAACAGTAAAAATATTGGGTTTCTGTCGTGATGGACTCTTGTGACGAGCCGATAGACAGATGATGGAAGCAGTTAGCTTCCTCCCATAATTGGGGCTTACCAGGGGTTGTAAAAAATCTAATAGATACCTTTCACCCTGGCTTCACTGATAACGGATAAGAGCCTGTGGCCTAATGGCTAAGAAGTTTGCCTAGGATGTAATATAGCCCAGGTTCAAATCCCAGTAAGGGTATGGCTAGCTGATGAGAGCTAAATAGCTTGAAATAGATCTATACTAGTCTCCCTTTATTTATTTATCAGCACAAATAAACAAAAAACAAAAAACTCAAGTATGTATATATATTTGTTTGTTTTCTGAGGTTTTCGCGGGTGTTTGTATGTAGGTTTTTGGTTATTCGGGTTTTCTCCCGCGTAAATTTGGAAGTGTCCTGGCGACGTTTCGACGAAGTCTCATTCGTCATCTTCAGGCTGTTTTTTTTAAAAGATGACGAATGAGTCTTTGTCGAAACGTCGCCAGGACACTTCCAAATTTACGCGGGAGAAAACCCGAATAACCAAAGACCGTATGTATGTATGTATGTATGTGTGTATATGTGTATGTGTGTATGTGTGTATGTGTATGTGTATGTAGATGTAAATGTACAGTATATGTAGATGTAGACGTATATGTATATGTATATAAGCAATTTCAAAATAGAGACAAAATTAAATCGATTCTCTTCTTTCTGGATAAAAGAATCAGGTTTTTTAATTAACTAAGAAAAGGAAGTGGACTTCAGCCTACCTCTGTAGGCTTGACTTTTCTACAAAATAAGAGAAAACGACGGTACATGTTTTCTTTATTCTGTAAAAATGGTCCCCTCCTGTGCTATTTTTAGTGGAATGTCTTCATCCAACACACACACACACAGACAAACACACACACCATTATTTTCCAGGGATATTGCCGGCCGTCTTTAACCTGCAGGTTAAAACTATTACCAAGCTCTCTCTGCCTCCTAAACCGTCCATTTCTTGCCCTCAAGGCAATCACATCTAAATACACGAGAGCTTGTATTATCATCTGCAAGCTCTCCCTTTCACCTCTGCAGATCTGCAGCCCCCTCTATCCCACCCCCCACCCCCCGAAGCTGTCCATCTGGACTTCCGAGATTGCATTGTTGATGATGGATTGAGATACAGTCCCTTGCTCATCTTACCCTGGGTGCGATATTGCTCCAGTGAATTCATCAACCTGACATATTCATGATACTTAAATGCAGGATGGGGGTTATTGCATTTAGCTCTGCTGGCGAGCCGCTAAATTGTCACGCATCAATGGGCACATTACCCACCGCGATCACGTAGACGGATTCCTCCGAGGAAGTTTTCTGCGGCATGTCATGTGTCAGTTCTACCTACTGCGTATAGAGAGGTACAGAGGTGGGTTGCTCCCGGTTCGGCCCGGATCGGGCGAACCGGTAGTGGCGGTGGCAGGAGGCTCCGCCCACCTGCCAGGATGCGCAGAAGTATCGCATACAGATTCGAGCAAGGGCGGGAACGCCCCCGAAACCGGTAGTAAAACAAATTGGCAATCCATCACTGGAGAGGTAGTCCTTGACTTACAACAGGTCATTTAGCAATAGCAATAGCAATAGCAATAGCAGTTAGACTTATATACCGCTTCATAGGGCTTTCAGCCCTCTCTAAGCGGTTTACAGAGTCAGCATATGGCCCCCACAGTCTGGGTCCTCATTTTACCCACCTTGGAAGGATGGAAGGCTGAGTCAACCTTGAGCCGGTGAGATTTGAATCGCCGAACTGCAGCTAACAGTCAGCTGAAGTGGCTGCAGTACTGCACTCTAACCACTGCGCCACCTCGGCTCCTTAGTGTCCGTTTGAAGTTTCAACAGCACCGGAAAAAGTTACTCATGACCCTTTTCACACTTACGACCATTACAACATCCCCACAATCACGTGATCAAAATCCAGACCCTTGGCAGTTGATTCATATTTATGACGGTTGAAGCGTCCTGTTCCCCCTTTTGTGATCTTCTGACAAGCAATGGGTAAGTCTGATTCGCTGAACAACTGTGTTATTAATTTAACAACTGCAGTGTGTCAGGGTTGCAAGTAAGACCCCCAACGAAAGAAGACTCTGAGGCTTGAAGTTCCTTGAAGTTCCACTTTATTAGAGATGTCATGTTGGCACATCTGGGGAACCCCGAATCTGAAAGTTTCCAGGTTTTCCCCACCCAAAAGAAAGTTCAAGTCCCTGCCCAGAACCCACATGCCCATCACATGCTCCAATCAGGCACCGTCCCAACTGGAGATGCCTCCCAGTCACACCACTCCAGGTCCAGGGCAAGACGTCCTTGGCTTTCTGAGAAAGAATGTTATTATGGCTACATATTACCCACACTCTGTAAAATCCCCTCCTCTGATTTTCCCACAGTAGAAAATGTGGCAGGCCTGAATGCCCAATGTAAAAGATGGCTTCCAGGTCTGACAGGCAGCCCCCCCATCAGCAGGAAGGTGCGTCCTATAACGAAAGTAATACAGGGGGTTAATATCCTACACCTAACCACCTCTCCCCCTTCCTCCATTGGGACCCTTTGGCTCATCAGGGTACTTGCCATGGAACTGCTTAACTAACCTATCCGCCTTCACATTCCAGCTTTTAACCCAGGTAGCTTCAGACCAGAGGTGGGTTCCTACCAGTTCGCACCTATTCGGTAGAACCGGTTCATCAAATCTACCGAACCGGTTAGAAGAGGTTCCACCAGTGGACCCGGAAAGCAGGCCACACCTACAGAAGAGGTTCCAAAAATTTTTGAAACCCACCACTGGCAAGGATCTTGTAACTTGACAGCTTTAAGACTTGCGTGCTTCAATGCCAGAGTTTCTGAATAGCTACTTGGACCGACCTAAGTACTAATTCATAATTTCATATCCGGTCACATGGGCAGCAAGCTGGTCACATGGGTGGCAAGCCACTCCCACAAAGGAGGCCACACCCACAGAGTAGGTTCCAACAATTTTTGAAACCCACCACTGCTTCAGACACAGTGATTCACTTAACATTAGTGGCAAGAAAGGTCGTAAAATGGGGCAAAACTCACTTAACCAATGTCTCACTTAAAGACATACATTTGAGGCTCAATTGTGGTCGTATATTGAGGTTTATGAAAATGAACTGATTTTAGCCTGCTTTCATTGACTACAGAATTGGAACAATACGTGACAAAAATCAAGATACTCAGATGCTGAGTATCTGTCGAGTATGTTCAGGCATACCTCATTTAATGCTATCATCCTTGGAGCTGAAAGAGTGCTGTCGTTTCTTGTTCTGCACAAATATAGGTCTCTGTTCCCATCATCAACTCCTCTTCCCTCCGAGCCAAACTCTTTCATTCCTCTCTCCTCTCTCGCTTTGCGCAAGGACCACAGAATTAGAATCATAGAATCACAGGGCCGGAAGGGACCCTTGAAGGTTTTCTAGTCCAACCAAAGCAGGTAACTCTTCTGACCGAGGCTTCCCAAGAGCACGAAGCAAACTCCTGGTCCCGATAAAAACCCCTTTTATTAATCCACTGTGAATTCTGCTCATTCACATCCAGAGAAGTCTTTCAAGGGAGGATTTACAGTCACAGACCTTATCTGGCTTGGAGAGCTGCCAGGCCGATATCTGCAAAACTTGGCAAGGAGTCTCAGAGAGTCGCAAACCAATTAAATGAACAAATTGTCTCCTGAAAACTCCACTCCCCTTTCGCTTCTCTTTTATTTCCTCTGGGAGGGGCCATTCACCATCCACCTGTGGCCTTACTCCCAAGTCGACCCCCATTCTTTAGCTGTTCCCTTTCTCTGGCAATTCTACCCATGAGCACACTGGGATCAGGCTCCAGCTGTTTGTCTGCCTCACTGATGTCTGACTCTGAAGGCAGTTGATAACTGTCAGACAGTCCTGGCCTCATCTCTGCCTCTGACACAGAGCCCTCATCAGAGCCTTCCCCAGACTCCAGGACTGGCCCATGTTCCTCCTCAACCTCCTCACTGTCCGACTCTGCTGCCAGCTCCACTGGTCGCTGGGGGGGGGCATAACAGTAACCTTATACCACCCAGACAAATAGCTGTCCACTCATTTCTTGAAAACCAACTCTGAGACAGAAAGCTGTTCCACTGATTCATCATTCTCATTGTCAGAAAATTTCTGGAGTGGTGTGGTGGCCTAGAGGTGGAGCTCTCACCTCACAATCAGGAGGCTGTGAGTTCGGTCTCAGGTAGAGGCAGATATTTCTCTCTCTCTGGGCACAGTGAGAATTTATCTGCTGAACAAAACTCCACACCGGCAACAGGAAGGGCATCCAGCCATGAAAACAATCTGCTAGCTCCATTCAGTTGCCCTCCAAGGGATTATGGAGTCATTAAAAGAAGGTGATTGTCAGAAAATGTCTCCTTAATTCTAGATTGGATCTCTCTTTAACAAGCTTCCACCGCTTGCTATTTGTCCTGTACTCAGGTGCTTTGGGAAATATGTCCCACTCGTCTCTGTGACAGTCCCTTAAGTACCAGAAGGCAGCTATCATGTCTGTCAGAGTTTGTTGCCTAAATTCAAATCCAGGAAGCCCACACAGATAACTGATTCCGCTGGATTCATTAATTTCTTTCTATACATAAGAATAGATGAATAAATGTACAATACCAACAGGTGGTTCTTCCAAGTAAACAGAAGGCAGGAGAGTTACAGGCAAACACAAGCAGTTAGTTTCATTTCAGCAGACAAGCCCAGACAGACTGCTAGTTTACTTCTCAGAGCAGCAGGCTGCTCAAGTTTCTGTTTCAATTCTCTGCACAGACTCAGATCTGTTTAAGCTCCCGTTGGCTGCCTTAGTTGCTATGCCTATTCAATGGCTGACTTTGTTCCCATGTCTCTCCCAATCATGAATATTTTAACACTATCAATCAAAGGCGTTTGTAGAAGACCATTTAGTGCAGAAGTGGTGTCAGCAAAATCAACTGAGGTGAGTGGGTGTAATTTGCACTGATCTCTTTTGTATCACCTCCTCTGCCTCTTTGAAGTTTCCCCAGGAGTGGGTTGGTTATTCCAGAACTTTGCGGTTTTATTACAATGGCATTATTCTCAACCATAAAACATATGGCTCATTCTTAGGGATGGTAGTTATTCCACCTATCTGCTGCTTTATCTATGGGGGTCCTCAGTCATCCACTAAGTCAGTGATGGCTAACCTTTTGGTTGCCAAAAGCGCATGCATGCACCCATAATGCAATGCACATGCGCCCCCTGTGTGCGCCCCACCCCTGCGCGTGCATGCATGCCCCCATGCACTCCCCCTGCCCCCCCACATGCACACACAACCTCCCCCACATGCACATGTGAGCCTCCATACATGTGCCCCCCCCTGCGCATGTGACCCCCCATGCTCCCCCACACGTGTGCGCCTCTCGCACATTCACCCCACCACCACACATGCGTGGCAGAGACCCGGAAACCAGCTGGCCGGCAGGAGGTACATACACATGCATGGTGGAACTGAGCTGGGGTAACAGCTCGCGTGCCTGCAGAGGGTTCTGCGCGCTACCTGTGGCTCACATGCCATAAATTCGCCATCACGGCACAAGGTCATGGTTGTTCCAATGGTGCTTTTTCATGTGGCCATGCTGTTGAGCAGCTTTGGAATTTTGGATCTAAGTCATAAGTTCCCTTTTTCCAGTAGGTCGTAACTCAAATGTTCTCTAAGCGACCATTCATATATCGAGGACTACCTGTAAACTCGCTGTACTTCCTTTCCCCTCTACCAGTTTTTTCCCCCCATTCTGGCATGCGAATTGCACATGCAATTCAAATGCGAGCCTTAGAAATAGGCAAAACATCTGCTTGTCACGCATACATCAAATTTTAGATACAACGGCCATTAGTATGCTCGCCTCCTTTTGAGCTGAAAAAGAAGAGAAAAAATTGCAGAAATCTACTGTACTAAACTAATGAGATATTCATTACAAAACAAATAACCAGGTAATAATGCATGAAACTCTAATGAGAATGATATTAAACCTGACACTTCCACAATCCTTGACAGACGATCGAATTAAAGAGTGATATGTGGCTTTGCGGAGGATTGTTTTAAGCCGCGGAATAATATGTTGTGTTATTCCAAAAGTCCAAATGCTGCATGGATCACAACTGAGACAGGATGCACAAAACCTGATTCTTTCTCAGGCCCGGCATTGAGAAAAAGAATGATGAAACATGATCTTTCTTTGTTATGCCCCAAAGGGAAGAAGGACAACAAATATCAGGTTCTTCTTAAAAATAAATAAAGTTGTCAGCTTTCCAGCCCTCTGGGGAACTCTTGCCACTTGGAAAGAGGATATTTAGTCTCAAATGGTTAAATCTCTCGTTAAATGTCCTAACTTGTTCATGTTTTCGAAGGTTCCTGCTTATTTGCTGTTCATTTCATGTCTTTTCTCTGGAATGTGGTCTTTCCTTGTATGTTCCTCACTACAAGAGATGTGTGAGCAGGGGTGAAATCCAGCAGGTTCTGACCGGTTCTGGAGAACCGGTAGCAGAAATTTTGAGTACCGTATTTTCACGACTATAAGCCGCACTGAAAATCCTAAAATTTGATCAAAAACCGGCAGTGCGGCTTATAACCCGGTGCGCTTTATATATGGAAAAAGATCGAAAATCTCTCCCTCCCGATTTTACGCTCAAACTTGAAACTCGCAAGTGAATGACCGTGAGCAGGCACACACACGTCCCTTGGGTCTCTCCCTCCCTCCTTAGCCGGGAGGCACCAAACTGCGCCCAGCCATCCTCACTTCGTCCTGGTTAAGGGTGGGAGTGTCTGAGACGCCGCTGGGAGAATGTCCACTTCGGGTTGCCGGGACAGCAAATTTCAAGGAAAAACGCAGCTGCTGGAATCGGTGCACCACCGAAAGTTCTCTGGTCTGGCTGCACCCGAGTTGGTGAAGCGCCCTTGCGATCGGAGCAATCGCGCGGCTCACCTGCACTGGCTGTCTCCCTGGTGATAGGCGGGCTGTTGCGAGCACTCCATCAGCTTGGGTGCAGCCTGACCGGAGCCCTTTCTCTTCTCAGAAATGTCTTCTCAGTGGAGCTATAGCAGCCTGCATGCCCCTTTCAGGTACTTTGACCCCCCCCCCCCCCCGGGAGGGAGGGGGCCAGCCAGAGGGGCATAAAGGGAGCCGCAGCTTCTCTGTGAATGGAGGGGAAAGAGTTCGGCTTCTCTCTGCCATTTAAAGGCTGCAGCAGGGAGAATCCCAACTTTTTTCCTCTCCCTCCATTCAGAACGAAACTGCTCCAGCCTCCCCCACCCCCACGTTGCCCAGTAACCCTAACCTTCGCGCTCTTCTCCGCGTTCTCCTCGGGATTGCAATAGATGTCCAGAAGCGGCTTTTGGGGCTAATGGGGATTGGATTTCCAGCTCGATAGCCCCTGCCGCTTCTGGACGTCTATTGCAGTTGTGAGGAGCCGAGGAGAGTGTGGAGAAGAGCGCGAAGGTTCTTGGCGCTCCGGGAAGCGGGAGAGGCGCGCGGTTTGGTTTATCCTCCCTGGATGTCGCAGTAGCAGCCCCAAACTCACCGATCTCAGTGTTTTTCGCATCGGGGTGTGCTGCAAGAGGGAATGAGTGAAGAGTGAAGACCTTTTCCAGCCAGCGCAAAGGACTCCCCCGGACTTTTTTTGCTGAGCACAGGGCGACGGGCCCGCACCTCCACCACCAGCAATCCGGAAAGGTCTTCACTCACTCTCTCTTGCAGCATGCCCCGATGCGAAAAACACAGAGATCGGTGCGCTTGGGGCTGCTGCTGCGACGTCCAGGGAGGATAAACCAAGCCGTGCGCCTCTCCCAGCTGCTTTCGCGGCTTCCTGGAGCGCTAAGAACCTTCGCGCTCTTCTCCGCTCCTCGCGACTGCAACAGATGTCCAGAAGCGTCGGGAAACGTGCGGCTTATAACCCAGTGCGCTTTATATATGGAAAAAGTTTGAAAAATTAACGTTAACTGATACTACGGCTTATAATCCGGTGCGGCTTTTGGTCGTGAAAATACGGTAGTTCGCAGAACTGGCAAATGCCACCTCTGGCTGGCCCCGCCCCCATCTATTCTATTCAAGAGCCGAGGTGGCGCAGTGGTTAGAGTGCAGCACTGCAGGCCACTTCAGCTGACTTCTCTGCAGTTCAGCAGTTCTAATCTCACCGGCTCAAGGTTGACTCAGCCTTCCATCCTTCCGAGGTGGGTGAAATGAGGACCCAGACTGTGGGGGTGATATGCTGACTCTATAAACCGCTTAGAGAGGGCTGAAAGCCCTATGAAGCGGTATATAAGTCTAACTGCTAAGTCTAACTGCTATTCTCTGCCTCCCGAATCCCAGCTGATCGGGAGGGAATGAGGATTTGACAGTATCCTTCCCCTGCCACGCCCACCAAGCCACACCACGCCCACCATGCAGGCTGCACATGCGCAGAAGAAAAAAACAAGATGGCGGTGCCGCAGGAGCCGCGGGAGAACCGATTCAGGGGCGTGGCAGGCCTGGGTTGTTGCCGGTTCCAGCGACCTAGTCCGCCAAACCACTACTGATTCAGCCGAACCGGTCCGAACCGGTAGGAACCCACCAATGCTGCGGGCCATATCAAAGCACTCCGCAGGCTGGATCCGGCCTGCAGACCTTGAGTTTGACACCCCTGCACTACATCATTTTATACCATCTTGGTCAGGAACAAATATCTATGACCCTTTGGGCCCGTTTTTCACCCTCCTCAGGCTCCGGAGGTTTCCCTGAAGCTTGGTGAGGGCGGAAACGGCCTCCTGCGGCTCTCCGGAAGGCCGGAAATCAGCTGTCCGGTGCGCACATTTGTTCTGGAGCTGATGGCTCTCATGCCAGCAGATATGGCTCCGCGTGCCACCTGTGGCACACATGCCATAGGTTTCCCATCACGGTCCTAGACCAACCCTTGATTTTTACTTCTATTTAATTCGGGAAAGCAGTGCTGCCATTGGGAATGCTGGTGTGTGCTTTGTTATTAATACAGTGTTTCTCAACTTGAAGATGTCCAGACTTTAACTCTCAGAATTCCCCAGCCAGCGAATGCTGGCTGGGGAATTCTGGGAGTTGAAGTCCAGACATCTTCAAGTTGCCAAGGTTGAGAAACACTGTATTAAGGCCTTGGGTGACATAAATGAACAGCTGGCTTAAGGAGCCATTTTTATGCTTTTTTAAGACCGGTGTGCTCAAGCTCACAGAATCCATCCCTGACATTCAAAGAAATCTTCAAAATGGTTCCATCCCACCCAACTTACGTCGAAATCCTCTCTTTTCTGAAAGTAAAAACACAGGAACAAAAAGGAAATTACAGTCTGCGATCCTTTCGTGACGAAATGGTTGAACTTCTACAACTCCCCACCCACCACCACCACCACCACTACCAAATTAATCTTATTCATTCCTACAATTATTTTTCAGGGAAATATTACTTATTATCTCTATGCCCGGGGATTCATTGTATGAATGAGACTGTTGGCTGGCTAATAATTCAACCCACTCAAGCATCCGTACATAATTTTGCATGTCATCATCTGCACAGCTCATTAAGTTACAGGCCAGAAACTTCCAAACTACATTATTTAGAAGAGAACATAGGGTAACTAATGCTTGCGGCCCTTGAATATTCACAAGAATCCTTCGGGATTGGGCGGCCTATAAATTTATTAAATACAATAAATACAACTTGCATTCGACAGGGCAAAAGAATAGCCCAGCATTGGAAGCAATTTCATCGGGGATGCCCACCGCCGGGGGGGGGGGGGGGGAGACGAGTCTTTGGTTACAGAATGAACTAGAGCTGTGATGGCAAACCTATGGCACGCATGCCACAGGTGGCGCACGGAGCCCTCTCTCTGCGGGCACGCCCCAGCTTAGCTCCACCGTGCATGCGTGCACGCCTCCTGCCAGCGAGTTGAATTTCAGGTCTCTGACGCGCATGTGGGAGATACGTGCGCGGGGGGGTTCGCATGTGCATACGCGGGAGCGGGGATGGAAGAAGCATGGGGGCGACTCTCCCCACGCAACATTTTTGATCCCAGGAGGCTGCAGGGAGGATTGCTAGGCCCAAAACAGGACACAAGAGGGGAGGTCATACACACTGTGACCCGACAAAAGGGCGAACGACAAAACCGCGCCCAACTAAACCGCGTCGCTGACGTCATCAACGCAGCGACAACAGCCAGCGCAGAGAAAGAAGGGCACTTTAAATAGCGCGTCGAAAGAAAGCCGATTTAACTTAAGGTAAGGGTTAGCTTTAGGGTTAGCTTTAGGGTTAGCTTTAGGGTTAAGTTAAGGGTTAGGGTTAGGTTTAGGTTTAGGGTTAGGGTTAGGGTTAGGGTTAGGGTTAGGGTTAGGTTTAGGGTTAGGGTTAGGGTTAGGTTAAGGGTTAGGGTTAGGTTTAGGTTTAGGGTTAGGGTTAGGGTTAGGTTTAGGGTTAGATTTAGGGTTAGGGGTTAAGTTTAGGTTTAGGGTTTACAGCGTGCTTCTTTCTCCGCACTGTTGTCGCCCTGTTGATGACATCAGCAACACGGTTTAGCTGGGCGCGGTTTTGTCATTCGCCCTTTTGTCGGTGAACCCATACACACATGTGCAAGGGGTGGGTTCTGCTCGATACTGCGCAGTACGGCCATGCCAGTAGTAGTCGGGAGCAGCAGCCACAGTACCAGTAGGGTGGCTCATTTGGCCCACCTGCTTTCCATACCTGTTTTAAAGCAACTGGGCCAATTGCGCATGCACAACCTCTGACGAGCAGCTGGGTGTCGCAGGGGCAGCAGAGTATGCATGAGTGCGCAGCGCACGTCAGGCGCGTGCATGAACAGACCAAGAGCATCATGCCAGTAGCGATGATAAGAGCAACTCACCACTGGCGGGTAGTGCAGGGGGGGGGGTCATACGTGCATTGTGTTATGGGTGTGCGCACACACTGTGCGTGCAAAAAAGGTTAGCCGTCCCTGAACTAGAGACACAATTCATGGAACACATTTTCTCCTTTTAAAAACATAATAGTGAATTGGTGGGATGTACCAGATCAAGGGCACACAGGAAAATATATGAATAGAGCAGTGGTAGTCAGCCTGGTTTGTCCCTACCGCCCACTAGTGGGCGTTCCAGCTTTCATGGTGGGCAGTAGGGGTTTGCTGTAACTCTGCTTTATACATTTTATAAAGTAATGTTACTTCCCTACTTTATAAATCACCTTTACTGTGGAACCGGTGGGCGGTTAGAAAATTTTACTGCTAACAGAGATACAAAAGTGGGCGGTAGGTATAAAAAGGTTGACTACCCCTGGAATAGAGAAATAGCTATGATATATAACCATAATGGCAAACGTATGGCATTCATGCCACAGGTAGGACGCAGAGCCCTCTCAGTTCCAGTTGAGCTCACTACGCATGTATGTGCGTCTCCCACTGGCCAGCTGGTTTTGGGGTTTCTGTCCCGCATGCATGGGGGCGGGGCACACACGAGGGGTCACAGGCGCATGCTTGGAGGGGCAATGAAAGCTTGTGGGGGTCACGCGTGCATTGCATTATGGGCATGCATGGGTGTGCTTTCGGCACGCAGCAACGAAAAGGTTAGTCATCAGTGATCTATAACATTATTGTCCACAAATATTTCTTTTAATCCAACCCCATTTGAGTGCGGCTTCAGAGATATACAGAAACACAGAGACACAAATTTATTTTCTTTACATGTTGAGGCAATGTACCATTGGAATGTGATCAATACAGCTAGTTATAATTGCTTTGTTCTAAGCCAATCAACCCTAAAGCTACATTAATGAAGATGTTGTTTTTCTGAAATTTTTCTGTCCTTAAACATAACCAGAAAACAAAATATTTGGGACTTAAGACATTCCTGAAAAACAAGAAGGTCAAGTATAAAATATCAGACGTGTAACCTTTTTTTCTGGATCTGATTATTTTGAATTTGATCCCATGCAAGAAAAAGTCTTGAAAATAGATATTATGTTTTGAAACTGAAGTTTGGAAAGGAAATACAGTAATAATGGGAAGCAAAGGATTCTTGGTTGTTGTTCATTATCCTAACAGGAAAATGTGCAAATCAAATCTTTTCCACAAGCAAATACTGCCCCCTGGTGAATACTAGTGAAATGGGCAAGGAAAGAGCCAAAATTGAAATAAATTCTAGGGAAATTATTTTATATACCGTATTTTTCGGATGATAAGATGCATCTAAGTTTAGAAGAGGAAAACAACAACAAAAAAGGTTTTTTTTGCCTCCATGCGCCACATATTCAGCCCTTTGGGGGGGGGCTTTTTCGGCCCTTTTCCAGCCTTTTTTCTACCCATTTTTGGTAGGTTTTTTTCGGCCCGTTTTTGAGGCTTTTTTTCCCCAGCCTATTTTTGAGCACTGTAGATTTGTGGAACCTCTTCTATAAAAGAGGTTAGAACTGTCAGGAACCCACCCCTGAACTGTACCCATAGTAAACCATTGGTCTGCCTAATGACCAGCACGAAAAGGTCATAAAATTGGGTTGGTTGAATGTAGAGGTGAGCAGCTATGGCCGCTTTACAACCTCTGGACTTCCAGAATTCCTGAGCTCAGGAATTCTGGGAATTGAAATCCAGAGAGATCCTCATTCATCTGGGTCATGTGTTGTTCCAAAAGTGCTTTTTCAGGAGGCAACTGGACTTTCTTGTTTTTTCTTTGAAGACATTTCGCTTCTCATCCAAGAAGCAGAGCTGAAGAGAAGAGCAACCAGGATGGTTAGGGGACTGGAGACAGAAACATCTGAAGAATGGTTACAGAAACTGGGCATGGCTAGTCTAGGGAAGAGTAGGACCAGGGGAGACATGATAGCAGTCTTCCAGTATTTTTAATGTCTTTTAAAGGTTTTTTTTTATTTTAACTTCATGCATATAACCACAAGTATACCATTACATCTTAACAGATTTTTTTTTTGGGGGGGGGGGGGTATTGTCCATTATTATATCATTCCCTCAACCCAGAACAGCTACCATTTGCTCTTCTGCTTACAATACACCATATTCCTATTTCACCTCCTCTCCCTCTCTCCTCCTCCCTACCTCCTTTCTTCCCTCTGCCATCCCTCTCTTCTCTACTTCCCCTTCCTCTCTCCTTCTCCTCTCTCCTCTTTCCGCTCCTTCTTTTCTCTCTTACTTCTCCTCTCCCTTCTATTTCCCTCTCTTCTGTTTCCTCTCTTTCTCCTTACCTCTACCTTTCCTTCCCACTCTCTCCAATTAATTTACATGGTGTATTTCAGCATCTGAGCACATTTCATTTAATATTTGCTGGTATTGATAATTACGTTCCAAAAAAACATCTTTCATATTTATAATTTTACATGCATCCTCTTTTTAGTGGTATACATATTTCAAAATTCTATTATTCCATTATTTCAATGAGGGAATAATGAAAAATAATAATGCAGTGTTCCAATGTTCAAGGGGCTGCCACAGAGAGGAGGGGGGGGGGTCAAACTATTTTCCAAAGCACCAGGCCAGGCAAGGAATAATGGATGGAAACTGAACAAGGAGAGATTCCACCTGGAAATAAGGAGGGGTTTTCTGACAGTGAGAATAAATCAAGGCATGGAACAGAAGTTGCCTTCGGAAGTTGTGGGGGTTTCATCATTTGAGACTTTCAAGAAGAGACGGGACTGCCATGTGTCAGAAATGGTGTAGGGTCTCCTGCTTGAGGGGGGGTTGGACTAGATGACCCACAAGGTCCCTCCCAGCTCTGTTAATCTGTTATACAAACTTCTTGGATGAGAAGCGAAACATCTTCAAAGAAAAACCAAGAAAGTCTCCTGAAAAAAAGCACTTTTGGGATAAGTCCAGAGGTCCTAAAGTGGCCATAGTTGCCCACCTTGGATGAGCCAAGTCACAAATTACGACCATGATGGGCAGTTGTACTTCAAGGACTACCCATATCCACTATAAGGGGTTCCACCACAAAACCGCGGTGGACTAAAGCGCGCTCGACGAAAGCGCGTACGTGACATCATCACAGCGCGACGAAAACATCGCGCTGTGAGCGGTAAATTTAAAATTAAAGCGAAAACCTTACCCTAACCCCCCCAAACCTAACCCTAAACCTAACCCTTAACCTAACCCTTAATCTAACCCTAAACCTAACCCTAAACCTAACGCTAAACCTAACGCTAACCCTTAACCTAACCCTAAACCTAACCCTTAACCTAACCCTTAACCTAACCCTAAACCTAACCCTAAACCTAACCCTTAACCTAACGCTAAACCTAACGCTAACCCTTAACCTAATCCTAAACCTAACCCTAACGCGTAACGTAGCCCTAAACCTAACCCTTAACCTAACCCTAACCCTAACCCTTACCTTTATGTGAATCGGCTTGCTTTAATTTTATTTTAATGTAGATTTGTAGATTTATTTATTTATAGGCCGCCCTTTTCCCTGAGGGGACTCAGGGCGGCTTACAATCAAAAAAGGAAGGGGAGTGTAGGACAATACCAAAAAGAAATGTGCACAAAGTAAATTAAACAATAAAACTCAACATTCACTCAGCATTCGGGAGGGGCGAAAATAAGATTATCCCCAGGCCTGACGGGCTAGCCAGTTCTTGAGGGCTGTGCGGAAGGCCTGGACGGTGGTGAGGGTACGAATCTTTTAATTTAATTTACTTTTAATTTTTTTCGTCGCGCTGCTGCTGATGTCACGTACGCGCTTTCGTCGGGTGCGCTTTAGTGGACCGCGGTTTTGACGGGTCACGCTATAAGGACTGCCCTGTGTCAGAATCAAACCACTATGTGGACATATTGATGTGGTTGTCCTGGCAACCATTTGGAATGATTTTACCATAGAAGAAGCATCTACTAGCAAAAACTGCCTAGAATTCCCCCCAGGGTAAAAGAAAGGATCCACACAAACTTTAATTATCAAACTTCCAGGCCAAATCAAATGGGCCTTCAACTTATGGCGCTGAATTATATAAGCAGGTCAAGTTGCTACTCAAGCAAGCTTTTCTTTCTTTGGAGGCCAATTCCATTCTGACCTTCCATGAGGAGAAGGTGGGGTGGGGGACTTCATCTGTGGCATCCAAAGCCCCGCACCATGGAATCTTTTTGCCCTAAATCGAAGCCCTATTTGATTTGCCCCGGGAGGCTTAATCATTATTCATCATTGGTGGCTTTTGCATTTTACTTATTTATGTGTTTTAGATGATGTAAGTGTTCGCCAAATGTCAAACCTCCCACCACCACCACCTTTTGATGGCCTACAAAATGATGTAAACTGGTTTTAAATATTACTTTGAAGGCCAACTGGTGTAAAACTGTTTTGAAATGGGGCCGAGGAGGAGGGATGTTCCATGGCAGTTAAAATCGGTTGGGAATATTTAAGAAGGGGGGGAAAAGAGCCACAGAACTGAAGTTTTTCAGTTCTTCGTTCTTTTGTACGTTGTTAATGACAAGCCAGTTGTCGGAATAATTGGTTATTCGTGAAAGCGTCTCTTTATTGTTCAGCTTCAGGTATTTACAATAATTGTGGTCGCTTCCTCCATTTGTCTGAAGAAAGTACCACCGAAATATTTTCTACTGTTTTTAACTTCCACCAACTTGCATCCTGTGGTTCTTTTTTATTTATTTATTTCTCTCTTTTCTTTCATCTCTAATATTTCTTAGTTGGGCTGTGTTGTTTCTTTATCCTTGTTGATCCTCATAAATACTTTTATATTTCTTGATCCTGTCATGTTCACCTCTCAGTGAAGCATTAAGTCCTACATAGGGTGCAATCATAGTTTTATAAGGTGACGAATAATTATGACGTGATCAGTATCATGTTATTCTAGCAATAAGTTATTGCCTTTATGGAACTGATGTGATATATATATATATATATATATATGATTTTTTTAATATATATATATATATATATATATATATATATATATATATATATATATATATATATATATATATATATATATATATAGTGTGTGTGTATGTATATATGTATATGTTGTATATCAGCACAAATACTATATATATGTATGTATGTATGTATGTATGTATATGTATATGTATATGTATGTAATTTTTAGTGTCACAACCCGTGGCTCTTCCCTGGCTTCAGCTGATAAGGAGGAGACCTGTGGCATAATGGCTAAAACGTTTGCCTAAGATGCAATACAGCACAGGTTCGAATCCCAGTAAGGGTATGGCTAGCTGATGAGAGCTAAATAGCTTGAAATAGATCTATACTAGTCTCCCTTTATTTATTTATCAGCACAAATAAAACATACATACATACATACATACATACATACATACATACATACATACACACACACACACAAACACACACACACACACACATATATAAGCCGCTAAGAGTCTGTTGAAGTTCATGGCAGAATGAACAAACAAACTAATGAACGAACGAATGAATGAAAAAACATCTCCCAAATATTGCCTCCCTTTGAAACATGGAAGCAACTCAGTTAATGGAACTCAATCAAGGCTTTTAAGACTACACTGGGATATATAAATACTACTGAATATTTTGAGGGTTTTTTTTAAATTCATAAGCAAGCAATAACCATCTCTTCTTTCTTTAGGAAGCAGCATCTCAAACTGTGAGATGGGCAGCAAACAAATTTGACAAATAAATAAATCTTCAAGGTAGTCATGTGACTGCGTGGGTGTGGCCAGCTCGATGTCACTCACGTTGAGGGGCACCTTGCCAGCCTCTACTCGCCACACCTCGCCTGCCCGCCCGGGCTCTATATGCCCTAGTTAGCTATATAAAAATCCCAAAATTAGGTTAATGCTAATGCCTTTTTCACAATGCTGTTAGTCAGCTCTGGGGCTTAGATTGTTTGAAATGAGTACTCCTGCCCTGTTTCCCCGAAAATAAGACCTCCCCAGATGATAATCCCAGTCGGGCTTTTGAGCTCACGCACTAAAATAATCCCTCCCCCCAAAATATTACAACACAGCAGCAGCCATGAGGTGACCACGCTCACCGCCTCCCGCACCACAAAAAAAAATAAGACCTCCCCGAAAATAAGGCCAAGCGCTTATTTCGGGGATCAAAAGAAAATAAGACCCTGTCTTATTTTCAGGGAAACATGGTAGGTCCTTGACAGAGTGAGGGTTGTCTACGAAATCGTTTCCGCCCAGCATGTATTTGGTGTTCTGATTTTTATTGTCAATGTGTAGGACAGAGCATTTATGGGTCGAGATTTGGAGTTGCCAATTGCACGGCCATTCAGACACATGGTCAAGGTTGCATTGTCAGTGGTGTTGAATACTTTTACGTCATCAGCGAAGAGGACGCAACTGCTTTTCATATGATCGCATAGTTCGTTAATGTAAAGCAGAAAGGGAAAAACATATACTGCTTCACAGTGCTTTACACCCCTCTCTAAGCGGTTTACAGAGTCAGCCTCTTGCCCCCAACAATCTGGGTCCTCATTTTATCGACCTCAGAAGGATGGAAGGCTGAGTAAACCTTGAGTGTCAGAATCGAACTCCTGGCAGTGAGCAGTGAGTTAGCCACCATAGTTAGCTAAGTTAGCCACTGCACCGCCACAGCTCATTGCCTCAGCTCGCATGATATTTATGTTATTGTAAATCTAGAATCTCTGGAGTAGGCAATATATAAACGTTGACGTAAATTAAAAGAAAATAGAAACATGAACTATCTTGGCTACATTCTTACCTTAGCAGGTTTATAATACAAATTGTATTAATTAGAAAACAGTTGTTCCAAAAGACTTAAGCATTTTCTCGGCAATGTTGACCCACGGCTCCTTATATTTTAGTTCATTTATGATCTTAATGTAATTTAAGACTTATGTAAATATGGCTGTTTTAAACCAAATTCTTTCCCCCAGGTTAAGTTAAAATTACATTGTAGATATATATTTTAACTCTCTTTCAGTTATGCTTATTGAAATTCATACTGAACTTTTTCTTTTCAGGGTTTTTTCCCCAGATTTGGAAGACAATTGAAGTAACTCCCGGAGATATCAAGTGCTTGTGCAGTTTTTGTGTGTGTGTGTGTTTAGTGCTAATTGGCAAGACATATTAAAAAAAATAGAGGGTATGTTTGTTTAAACTTTAAAATATTTTGTTTTAAATGGATTTAAAGTAGGACAACAGGATCTCAGTTCCAAAAAACTAAGCGAGTACCCTGTTTCCCTGAAAATAAGTCCTCCCCACATAATAAGCCCAATTGGGCTTTTAAGCGCATGCGCTAAAATAAGCCCTCCCCGAAAATATTACAACACAGCAGCAGCCACGAAGTGACCATGCTCACCTCAAAAATGATTAGACCTCCCCGAAAATAAGGTCAAGTGCTTATTTCGGGAGTCAAAAGAAAATAAGACCCTGTCTTATTTTCGGGAAAACACAGTATGAGTAGCAGTGAAATTTGTTATATCTGTATGCTGTCATTGAATGGCAAAAAGGATGCTTTGCCCCCCAAGCTAGTAATCTAACTTAAGAAAAGTTAATTTGGGAACACAATATTTTCTAACTGAACAGAAAATAATTCAGTAGATGATCTTTCTACAGCAGTGTTTCCCAAACTTGGCAATTTTAAGACATGTGGACTTCAACAGAATTCCCCCGCCATTTAGTCATTGGCTGGGGAATTCTGGGAGTTGAAGTCCACCCTTCTTAAAGTTGCCAAGGTCGTGAAACATTAGTCTAGATCAGGGGCATCAAACTCGATTTCAGTGAGGGCCGCATCAGGGTCATTTGACCTTGGGGCGGTGCCAAGATGGGCGTGGCCAGCTCGACATCACTTGTGTTGGCAAGTGCCTATAGGCCCGAGCGCTCAGCCTGTGAAAACGGGCTCCCGAGCTCTGTTTTCGGTTGCGGCTGCTTCCGGCAACCCTATGCCAGCGGAAACAGACTCCGTTTTTGCTGGCAGAAGCACCGTGGGCCAGTCCTTTGCGTTTTCCAGGGTGGCCTCCCCAGGCCAGATCTAAGCACCCCGAGGGCCAGATCCAGCCCCCGGGCTTTGAGTTTGACACCCCTGATCTAGATTAAGAGATCAAAAAGCAACCCAGAGTGTTTTTCATTATTACAGCCAAAAAAGGGTTACAGTTAATCTGAGCCATTGTTTTCGAAGCGAGAGATGTATAGTTCTAGTGGCATAATGCCCTTATGCTATAAATAAATGGGAATGTCATTTTAGACTTTTACTTTGCCGAGGTGGCGCAGTGGTTAAATGCAGCACTGCAGGCTACTTCAGTTGACTGCAGTTCTGCAGTTCGGCTGTTCAAATCTCACCGGCTCAAGGTTGACTCAGCCTTCCATCCTTCCAAGGTGGGTAAAATGAGGACCCGGATTGTTGGGGGCAATATGCTGACTCTGTAAACCGCTTAGAGAGGCCTGAAAGGCCTATGAAGCAGTATATAAGTCTAACTGCTGTTACTGCTTTGTGTTTCTATTCAAAGATGCTTTTTCACTATTGGTCTATCCTGCCGGAGGGAGGCCTATGTAATTTTGTCAATTGCACTGGATATTTTTTCTAGGATGGTGATGTTTTAAATTTAGAAAGATACACAGAACATTGACAAATGTCTATTTAACAGAATCCTGTTTTAATAACCAGATTCTCCGCTCTTATTTTTGGCTGTTGGGTTTGCAATTGTAGCTTTTAGATAATGGGGTTGTTCGTTGTGGCTGAAAACTAGAATAGGACCACGAATGTACTGGTCCCAGGCAGGATAAATGTTGCAAGATCCAATCTGGGTTTGTCACCGGAAAACAAGAAAAAAACACAGAAAAATTACTGCACTAAATCAGAGGTCCTCAAACCATGGCCCCTGGCCAGGATATGTGCTATGAACGCTTGTGTTACTGCAGAGAGTCTCCCCCTTTGGGGGCTTTTTGTGCGGGTCGGAGGGAAGAAATTCTGACTTGGGGTCTGCTTCAGCCTCCTGGTGGGGGTTTTTGGGCGAAGGCTGGAGGGAAGCACCGCTGGTGGAGAAGAGCCGGAGGGCCTCGTTCCAGTGGGACTGCATCATGGCCTGGAACTGGCTGACCATCTCAGCCCACTGAGCCTCCAGGCGCCAATACCTGGCCTTGCACTCCCGCAGGCTTTCCCTCTGCTTGGAAAGCCTATGCTACTAGTCCTCAATGAGGTGCTTCTGCTGAGCCTCCTTCCTGGTCAGATCCAATTTGAACTGAGCCACTGTTTTGCCAACTCTTTCTCATGGTGGCTGCAACAACTGCTTCTTGTTGAGGCCCGTGCGAACAGGCGAGGAGTGCTGGGAGGGGAGGAGCAAGTAGAGGCTGGGCAAGGCGCCTGTCGACATGAGTGATATTAAGTTGGCCATGCCCACTCAGTCACATGACTACCTAGCCATGGCTACCTGCTCATTAGGCAGATCATATTAGCGGTCCCCGGGATTTAAAATTATGAATTCAGTGGTCTCTGAGGTCCGAAAGGTTGTTGACCCCTGCTTTAGGCTATTCTATGAGTTGTGCTTATGTGGTGCCTTCCTATTGGTTGATTAGTGTGTGGATGGCCAGTGATGCGCTGTTGTTTCCTCAAGCTGCTAATAAGAAAACCAGTCTTGGCAGAGAAGCAACGCACCGTTTAAATATTAAAATAATATACATATGAGTCCACAGCACACTTTCAATGAAACCATAGGAGGCATCTTAACTTAGCATCTTTTAAGACCGACGGGCATTACTTGTAACAAGTCTCATCAAGTAAACTTGTTATCCTGGACAGATGGCGAAATCCAACGATATCGCAATTTCTACACTTCAAGTCCAAGTTGATGACGTGAAAAGCGTTATGACTCAGAACATCGAGAAGGTCCTTGAAAGAGAAGAGCGGCTGAGTGAACTTGCTGACCGAAGCGATGATCTTGAAACAGCGGTAATTGTTTACTCTAGACCCGGGATGTCGAACCTCTGGCAGGCATGCCATAGCCATTTGTCAGGGCACGGGAGGTGTTGCCCTGTCAGCTGGCCAGCGCGTATGCATGCGCTGGTCAGCTGACTTCAGCCTTTTTTTGAGGCCATTTTTCACCCTCCCCAGGAACCAGAGGCTTTATAGGAACCTGCGGAGGGCGAAAACAGCCCCACCCCCGCCTCCCCGGAGGCTTCAGGAGCTTCCCTAAAGCCTCCGGAGCGCAATAAAACGGCCCTACAGGCAACCCGGAAGTTCGGGAATGGACTTCCGGTTTGCTCATAGAACCAGTTTTTGTCCTCCGGAGCCTTCAGGGACTTTCAGGAGGCTTCCCTGAAGGCTCCAGAGGACTAAAAACAGCCCTACAGACAAACCGGAAGTGACCCTGGGCTCCGTCTTTGCTGGCAGAGGGCTAGCAAACCAAACCAAAAGCAAAACAGAACAAAATGAGAAATGTTTCCCCTTTTGCATTTGAGCATCCAAGAAGGGACAGGAAAGGAGAAAAGGAAAAAGGAAGGACAAAGAAAAAGGAATGATAAGAAGAGAGCAAGGAAGGAAAAAGAAGGAAAGAAGAAAGGAGAAGGAAGGAAGGAAGGAAGGAAGGAAGGAAGGAAGGAAGGAAGGAAGGAAGGAAGGAAGGAATTATGATAGGGAGGGAAGGTCTAAGGGAAATCCTGCCTTAGCACTTGGACACCATAGGCGCCCCCGACATGAGTGACATTGAGCTGGCCACACCCATCCCGGGCCACCAAGAGCAAACATAATCCTGATGCGGCCCTCAATGAAATTGAGTTTGACACCCCTGCCTTAGAGAGCGACCTATCATCCAACAGGATGTAGCAGTCCAAACCTATTACAGGTAGTCCTCAATTTATGGCCTCTTGCATGATCATTCCAAGTTACGACAGGACTGACTCCTTACATTAAGGGCCACAGCATCCAGTCACGGGATCAAAATTTGGGTACTTGGCAAGCAGCATGTCTTTCTAGCATTACAACATCCCAGCATGATGTGATCACCATCTGTTACCTTTTCTTTCCCACAAGCAAAGTCATGGGGAGCAGCCAAATTCACTTAAGAACTATGTGATATGCTTAACAACCACTGGGAATCACTTAACCATAGCAAAAAAAAATCAGGCACTGACTCACTTAATGACCCCATCTCTTAGCAATGGAAATTCTGGTCCTAATTGTGGTCGTAAGTCAAGGACCACCAGTACTTGAGAAAACTGGGCTGATTCCTGAGCGTGTGAATTGGTTAATTAACGGGGTAAATTATTCATTGACTAAGATACCCCCCTCCACTGCTCAACTAGGTTCTCCTGCGATCATTAATGGAAAAGAGGAAAATCAAGGATATATTTTCAACTTTCACCCATTCAGGTGAAACTAGGTGCAGTCTTACCCAATTTAATCTACATTCTATGGACTTTTTTCTCTTCCTCACCTGCCATATTCATCCTAACCACATAGGATAGGACGTTGCAAGACGGTCTGGTTTGTTTTTAAACATTTTAATCACTTATTTAAGTAAATAAAGCAAACTTACTGAACGAAAATGTATGCTGCACTTTTAAAGCAGCTTCATCTTACTGAATGAATCCCATTTTTAAATCATTTTTCCCCATCCGATTTCAGGCTCATGGCTTCCAAAAAACTTCTGTCAAGATTTCAAAGAAGCTGTGGTGGAAAAATGCTAAAATGATCATAATTATAACAATAATATTCATCGTCGTCGTTATTTTCATAATTCTTATAGCCACCGGAGTTATCCCAATGTAGGGAATGTTTAAACCTACCTAATGTACAAAGTATTGTATATGGAGCACAAATATTTATGTTGAAATCCTATTTTTATACATAAACTGCTCGTTTTCACCCATTAATAAAGTAGCTCATGCTCCTTCTTCTATTTGGAAGAGTACTTTCTTGTAAAGTGGCAGGTCATTAGATCCAATTACAAACCTTAAACAAAACAACTAAACCAAATTTCTTATTCTACTCAATTTAAGAAGTAACACAATCAGAATTGGAAAGAGGCATCCAAACAGAATTAGTCTTTTTTGAGTTCTAGCCCTCCTGTAAGGTTTCCTTTAGTTTCCACCTATGCAGATTAAATCAAGCATAAATTAAAACTCTTGGTATTTCCCTCAAGAATACTCTTCACTGTTATTTGTTACCTAACATCCATTAAGTCACAATCAGCCTTTCTGGAATCTGGAAACACCATGAGCTTTTCAAGGAGGTTGAGGGGCACTTATATATAAGTTTATGTGCCGTATTTTTCGGGGTAGAAGACGCACTTCCCCCCCCCTAAAAGAGGGTGAAATTTTGGGTGCGTCTTATACACCAAATCTAGTCCCGCCCACCCGCCGGCCCACACCCTGTGGCCATTGCATCCCAGCAATTTGCCTCCTTGCAGCAAACAACAAACAGCACTTTTCAGTTTTAGCTTCAGCACAGCTTGATTAGCACAAGCAGCTGGTTGTCGGTTGGGATGGCCTCCCAACCATCAGCTGTTTCACGCTGCAGGGATTGCTGCCTATTGCTGCCTCTGTGCGCCCCATTTTCCACCCATTCCTATCCCCGCCGCCCGGGGCAGAAAATGGATTTTACCCATTCGTGGAGCTGGCGTGGGCGTGGCCTACACATGACACATCCGGCCCGCCAGCCGCCAGTTTCGACACCCCTGCTATGCAGGTAGTCCTCAACTTACAAGAGTTCGTTTAATGACCGTTAAGTCAGAACGGCACTGAAAAGAAGTGATTTATGAACATTTTTCACATTTATGACCGTTGCAGCATCCCCATGGTGATTTGATTTACATTTGGATGCTTGACAACTGATTTACATTTATGACGGTTGCAGTGCCACTGGATACCCTTTTGTGACCTTCTGACAAAGCAAAGTCAACGGGAAGCCAGATTCGCTTAACAACCATGCTACCAATTTAAGAACTGCAAGTAATTCACTGAACAAATTTGGAGAGAAAAGCATAAAATGGAGCAAACTCACTTCACAAATTTCTCACTTTACAACATAAATTTTGGCCTCAATTGTGGTTGTACGTTGAGGACTACCTGTATGATCTTTCCTACTTTCTACCAACAGAATTCAAATTTTAAAGATTAGAAATGACTGAAAGGGTGTAGATGTGCCACCTGGTGCTCATACTGTGAAATTTTAACTACCGTGTTTCTCCGAAAATAAGACCCGGTCTTATTATCCTTTCTGCAAAGGAGATACAATGCATGCCTCCACACTCGAATTAGCAGTATTTGCGCTGCCCCCAAGGAGATGGCAGGCTGCAGCTGGGCACCATCAGTCCCCCCACACCCTCGCCACCTCTCGTGCTTGCCATGCTCATCCCCCAGGCTTATTTTCCGGGTAGGGCTTATATCAGGCCAACCTCCAAAATATCAGGCTTGGGCTTGTTTTCAGGGTGGGTCTTATTTTTGGGGAAACACAGTATTTATCACTGCTTGAATAAAAGTGGATGTGGTGGCTTCGTGATTAGAACAGAGGCTTGATGACCGGCAAGCTCAAGTTTGAAACCCGGGTACTACATGCCAGGGTGAGCTCCTGCTATTTGCTCCAGCTCCTGCCCACCTAGAAGTTCAAAAAGCATGTAAGTAGATAAATTGGGGAAGCTTGAGTGGGATCAAAAGACAGCCCCCCCCCCACTGGATGTCGTCCAGGCAACAGTGACATCATTAGCTAATACCACTCAACCCCTAAGTGCCTTGGTGGCTGCTTCTGGATCCTGTCAGCTACTGAATATCTACTGTTTTTGACGCAGTGGACTTCCAGCTTTCTGTAAATCGTCATACGCTAAATAAATAAATGATAACTAGTTGGATACAACCTTTCATGAAAGACGGAAAAAACCACAGCCAAATTTCCAATAGCCCTTTTTGTGTCCCCCCCCCCGGGAGGGGGGAGGTTGGTTAAAAAAAATCCAATGCACATTTATACAAAAAGATTTATTAAAAAACCAGTAAGACACTACTACATCATGACACTGTCACACTGGGCTTTAAAACACAAGACCTGCTCTACAATACTGGGAACAAAATGGGAACGGGGCATAAGTCAAGTTGATTCCTTAAGCATAGCAATTAAAAAATATAAGACGGTGAAACAATTCTGTGCAATCAAACGTCAGAGGGGACCCACATCTTACTTTCAAATTCAGTGACTTGATACATTTTTTTTTAAGTTTGACTGCGGTTAGCAGGCGGCATGGGCCGCCTCAAAATGAATCTTCCAGTGGAGAATACTGCTTGTCCACCTAGAGAGAAAGAAAAACAAGTCAGTTTGGGAAGACCAACAAGGTAGCCAAAAGTTTACAGAAAACTGCTTAGATAGCCCTACTTCCCACTACGTAAATATAGTATCAACATTAATCAAATATGCTTTTTATATTAAAGCTGAACAGGAGAGTCCATGAGCTGGAAATCCACATGTGCACCACGGTTTGGAAAAGGATCTTTCCACATCTGAAATTGCTCAAGAGATATTTATTTATTTACTTCACAAAATGCCATAAAGCATCTCCGCAAACCTTTAATTCTCAACCACCACTAGGTTGTAGCTGGGTGGTGACTATTTTGGCCCAAGACCTCTATTAAAGACTTATGCTGGGCAGCTAAACAGCACTATTTGTCCATTTAAGAAGAATGCAATGAGGAAAAAGAGTTAATAGTCTACTATATAAGACGTAAATAGGGGTATGTGAATCTATAAATATATATATATTTATATATGTATATATTGAAAAGTTAGAGAAGTTGTCACAACAGGACTTCAGCTCAAGAACATCTTGCAATTACTGCTACAACAGTGTCTATAAAAATGGGAAAAGCAAGCATTAAAATAGATTAATAAAATATAAAATTAATACTGGAAAATCCAGAGACAAGCTGTATCCTTAGAAGAACAAACAGTTAAAATTATTCAGTAAGCTGACGTATTTAACCATTACTGGGCCTGTAAAAAATGCATTAAAATTATATTACGAGGAGTTTTGTTTTACAAGCAAAGAAATAAGTGAAGGCAAAGCTTGAAGTATCCATTTTATTATAAGGCTGATACAGGATGTTGGAAGAGACCATACCAAACGGCAGCATTCGAGAGCGTGAGCATCTCGTACCCTGTCCGCATTGAGCGGGCCTGTGAGAATCGGGAAGTCAGCGCGACACAGGGCCTGCAAGGAAGTTCCCGCTGGCGGGTACAAACAAGGTATAATATCAGAGTTAGTAGGCAATACTAGTTCGCGGCAATTCCTTAATTTGTACCCATTAGCAGTACTTTACCTGTTAACTTTACTGACTTGTTAATTTTACAGGGCAAAAGGTAAAAGCTTAAGAGGACCTGGGTTACTTATCTTCAAAGTCACTATGTTACATTACGGTAAGCACTTCTGGGTGCTGTAAAATTTTAAAACATTATTATATAGTATCTTACACAAAGTTTTTGAGAAAACTACTATTAATTAACGAAGTTAGACTTAGAATGCGGCTTTACAAATGCGGAACATACCTGTCTGCAATAGGCTGCAAATGGAATAATTTAGTAGGGTTTGTAGCTGTTTTGATGGCCTCCTCGCCGAGATACCTTCCCGTAACCACTCTGCTGATCTGAACAAAAAGTTCAGGTGTAAGGCTCAAAAAGACTAAAGAAGCTATTGTAAAACATCCCTTTCCTTTGTAAAATCCAGATTCAGCCAGTTTTGTTCCATACGGTATCAACCTTGTGAACTCTCAAGCTTCCTCTTTCCGCTATGTATTCAAGGTGGACAGTGATTCATATTTATATGTATTCATATGTTACGAGTGTAGGTGTGTGTGTGTGTACACACACACACATACACACACAGAAATATATGTGTGTGTGTGTCTTTGTGTGTGTATATATGCAGCATATCTGTGTGTGTGTTATGTATGTGTACCCTTTTGAGAGCAGGCAACAGAATTTCATTTTTAATGTGTGCCAGAGGGCCCACAGGAAAAAAATGACAATAAAGGTTACCTCTTTGTATTATATTAACATTACAAATGTGAATATAATAGGAATGGGAATGAGTTGGAAGGGACCTTGGAGGTCTTCTAGTCCAACCCCCTGCTTAGGGTTAGGGTAACTCTATCCCATTTCAGACAAATGGTTATCCAATCTCTTCTTAAAAACTTCCAGTGTTGAAACATTCACAACTTCTGGAGGGAAGCTGTTCCACGATTAGTTGTTCTGTCAGGAAATTTCTCCTTAGTTCTAGGTTGCTTCTCTTTGATTAGTTTCCACCCATTGATTCTTGTTCTACCCTCAGGCGCTTTGGAGAATAATTTGACTCCCTCTTCTTTGTGGAAGCCCTGATATATTGGAGCACTGCTTTCATCTCTCTCCTAGTCCTTCTTTTCATTAAACTAGACATACCAAGTTCCTGCAACCTTTCTATGTAAGTTTTAGCCCAGTCCCCTAATCCTCTTTGTTGCTCTTCTCTATAAAACAGGTATAAATCTAATTTCTTAAATAATTATCTGCCAAAATAAAAATCAGAGTATCACACTTTTAAAAATAAATTATATTCTAGGACTGTGATGGTGAACCTATGGCATGCGTGTCACAGGTGACACGCAGAGCAATCTCTGCAGGCATGTCAGCTGTCGTCCCAGCCCAGCTCCACCGCACATGCGTGCGTGCCTCCCACCAGCCAGCTGGTCTTTGGGTCTCTGCCGCACATGCTCAGGGAGAGGGGTGCATGTGCGGGGGGTGCTCTCATTGCATTTTGGGGATTCGCTTGCATTCACCCGCCCCTCCCCGCACCCCATTTTGGGCCTGGAAAGACTCCTGCACTAACCTGGAAACCAAAAATGGGTGAGGGCGACGCAGGTCTATGCGCAGGGGATGTGTGTGCATGCGCAGGAGGCGCTTGTGTTGCATTTTGGAGTATCGCGAACATGCACACATTTCCGCAATTTCGCGCGCACTTTGGGCATTCGGCACCAAAAAGGTTAGCCATCACTGCTCTAGGAATACTTCTTCCAGAAGCAGATAGTAATAATGAGAGAAGGCCAAGTCTTAATTATTTCATCACTACCTGATAACCCAGCGTTGCACGAGTATTTATTTATAGGGGGGAAATGTCAGGAACAAACGTAATTTCTAATGTTGGGTTTCCCCCTTACCAGAGGGAGCCCCCTTTTGAAGTACTGGGAAGTCATTACCATGTCAAACCCACTGCGCTGTACAGTGGAAGCCATTTTACGGCAGTGTAGTAGAAGCTATTTTAAAGCACAACAGGCTGTATCTTAACAGAACACCCCCACCACCTCCACAGGGGTGTTAGGGATTTCTTACCCCCTACAGTATTTTTCTCCAGTGAACTGTGTACCAAGTTTGGTTGAAATTGCTCAAGGCGTTCCAGAATTATGCTGGAACATACATACGCAGCCATTTTTATATAGAGAGAGATATATAGAAGGGAATATGCTAAAGCATTAATGATATACTTGATTAGCACCATACGGTGGGGATATCATCATCTGTTAGAAATTCCACAACTTGAAAAGAGGTATCTTTGGAAATGCCTGTTATGTTCTCTAGAAGGGACACTGCCTACTACTCTAGCTTCAAGTTGTTCTGGCTTATGAGCTGGTACATCAACTTCTTGTCCAAGCTGGCACGGTTCGCCATTCTTTTCAGTGTTCCTTAGCAAATTTTGCGCAAGATGCTGCAAAGATGCAAAGAGCAGCACATAAAAAAAAAGTGGGGGAGAGAAAGAATTAAAAGCACTGGGGGCTCTGGTATCGATATAACTTAATCATGGATCTGCAGCACCAAGCAGTCGAAGGCTCAAAGTTCTTCAGAACTGGAACTATAGGACTGTACTAGAAGTTGTCCGTTTTCATTTTGTCAGATTTTTTTTTTTGTAAAATGGGCTCCAATATTTTCTGCTCAGGTTTTCAACTGCTCATAGAAAAGGACGTTCCATCTTTCGAAAAAGCCTATCACTACAAGCACAATAGTTTTGTTATTTTAAATAACAGAGAAACTGCATAATATTCTGCAGCTAGTCCTCGACTTACCAGTTTGCTTAGCGAGTTACTACGGCACTGAAAGAAGTGACTTACGACCATCCCCATGGTCAGGTGATCATTCAGGTGCTTGGCAGCTGACTCGTATTTATGATGGTTATAGTGCGTCCCAGGGTCAGGGGCCTTTTGTGACTTTCTAACAGGCAAAGCCAATGGGGAAGCCAGATTCAGTTGTGTTACTAACTTCACAACTGCAGTGAATCACTTGACAACTGTGGCAAGAAAGGGCCTAAAATGGGCAAAATTCACTTAAATGTCTTGCTTAGCCACAGAAATTTTGGGCTCACTTGTAGTCAAGGCCTACATTTATATGAAATAGCTCCTTTCAGATGATTTAGGTCCAGAATGAAAGGCGTGCAGGGGTGGGCTGAGAATCTGCCCAGTTCGGCGAACCTGCAAATCCCACCCCTGGCTGGCCCCGCCCCAACCCTCCCAGGAGTCTCCACACGGCCCACTTTGGATGCCAGGTAAGTGCAGGGCCCGCACAGAGGCTCAGGTAGGAAGAAAAACAGGCCTCCCAGAAATTCCGGAAGTCTGAAAACAGGCCCATTTCTGGCCTCCGGAGCCCAGGGGAGGCTGTTTTCGCCCTCCCAGAGGCACGAAGAAAGTCTCCGGAGCCTGGGGAGGGCAAAAACACATCCCCACCCCACCAGCTATGGTACAGGAGGCCGACTAGGTCACGCCCACCATGGCCATGCCCACCCAACAACCGGGCAGAGAACCCGTTGCTAAAATTTTTGAAGCCCACCACTGAAGACGTTTGTTTCAGGTAGGGAGGTTTTAGGGAGAGGAGGCCAAGACGGCAGTAAAGGCAGCTTGAAATGGCTAAATAGAGGTACAGGAAGGAAGGCTCTGAGGAAATCGATGGTTAGGCAATGCACAAGGCATATGAAGAAGCTGAGAAGTGAGAAGCACCAGGCTCATCCATATCAGCCAACATGACCTTTCCAGATTTTGTTTCATGCAAACTCCAGAATTACGTCTTCATTGTCCAGAACCATAGTTGACCTTGAGTGCTTTGGTACAACTTTGTGAATTCATAGTTTTAGGGTTGAAATAAAACTGTTTACCCAACAATACATCAATAATTTTTTGCCGAATACGTACTGCTATAATCTGGATATCCATAATAGTTATTGTAGCCGGTGTAGTCATAGCCTCCGTAGCCTCCATAACCTTGACTGTTGTATCCATAGTTGCCATACCCCTGGTTCCAATAATTATTGTATCCTGTGTTCCAGCTTTGACTGGAGCCTACAACAAAATTGCAGCAAGAGAATTAAAACAAACCTGAGTTTTTATTTGATGTTGCATTCAAGCAAACTGACCCTTTGAAACAGTACTTTGT